>NW_026057578.1:69590005-69866848 GCF_023721935.1 Panthera uncia
CATTCATAATTTTTACTGATACTACATGCCAGGCCACTGTGCCAGGTCTCAAACCTTATAAAGCTAGAAACTGTGAAGGGTTTGAGATTTTACACTACTTGTAACCTAGCATGTTATCCTGCCACAGTTTCATATATGTATACTGAGGAACATGACATGCTGAGTCAGAAGCACAGTTTATTACTCACAGTGAAGAACAGTATCAAGAACAATAAATTTTAGCTCTTGCTCCAGAAGCCACTATCCCCATAGAACAATGGGATGAAGGCCAATGTTTACCTGTGCCTGCAGTGGATTGTCATTACAGGGTTAAGATACCAAAATTAGGAGGCTCTTAGCTGCTGACACACACGTCCATCCTGGGTCCCAGAGAGAGATTACTCATTAAACAAATTTCTGCAGCACAGAGAAAAGGCATCTCTGGAGAGGGACATTTTATCTTTGGAAGGGTGCAATATCTAGCTTCCAAGGTTATCTGTTATGCAAACGTCCTTACAATACCCTTTGCTCAAAAGGCCTGAACTATGCAGAGATATGATAAAACCATAGAGAATTTTCTCACAACATAAACTAGTAGAAAAACAGATGTTAATGTTTCTACATATTGTATTAAAATAATCAAAATTCAAGATGCTCATTTCGAATGTTTATTTGTACTAAAACACTGGAAGCAAAGAAGAAATGCCAGGTCTGTTAGAAATCAGAGAATGGTTCACAGAAGGCCAAGCATCTGAACTGAAATAGAATGGTCAAGAAATATCTAAGTTGGTTGATATGAAAAGCATTTCAAGTGGAAGTAATAATATGCCCATCGCAAAGGAATTTGGAAAGAGCAGGTTCTTTGGTGAATGAGAAGTAGTTTTGTATTCTTCAGTTATAAAGTGTAAGGAGACAGAGAATGGTGGGAGATGAGAATGAACACAGAGCCGGAAGCCATAATGTGAAAAGCATTGTATAATGTGAAAATTAATCTGGATGTTATCTTCGGGGCAGTGTATAAACACTGAAAAATGCTGGTCAAGGAAAAAAAAAGATCATGTTATCAAGTTAGAATGAATTCTCTGGCAAAAATGGCTGACGATTCAGGCTAGAAGCAGGGAAATTGGGAAAGAATTCCTCTTTGACCCATGACATTTAAAATCTACAATAGGGGCGCCTGGGTGGCACAGTCGGTTAAGCGTCCGACTTCAGCCAGGTCATGATCTCGCGGTCCGTGAGTTCGAGCCCCGCGTCAGGCTCTGGGCTGATGGCTCGGAGCCTGGAGCCTGTTTCCGATTCTGTGTCTCCCTCTCTCTCTGTCCCTCCCCCGTTCATGCTCTGTCTCTCTCTGTCCCAAAAATAAATAAAAAACGTTGAAAAAAAAATTTAAAATCTACAATAAATTGACTCTTAGATCACCTTGATATTGTTATTTACACCAAATATATTTAGGGAAATGCCAAACATTCTTAGCTCTAACCCTGCCCTCAGTGGGAACCCAATCATTCTTTTGCTCATGTTATAGATTGTGCAAGGATCTGGAATTAGAGACCCTTATGTTGAAAATTAATTACATCCAATAATCTCATATTTTAGTACAAAAGAATTTGTATAGCACACTCAAGGTTTTTGTCATCTAACATAAATCTGATCTCATCTTGCCCCATCATGAGAAAATATTTTTAAATAATCAAATGTGAATTCTATATATGAAAAAACATGTTCCCATTTTAACTCGAACATCAGATTAAAACCTTTCCTTTTCAGTATATTTTTTATACCAAACTACTGCAACAGATACCTAAATCTTAGGGGTGAAGGAAGATTTTACAAGTTAGGGAGCCAGTCTTTTGTTTTCCATGGCAGATGACCAGACTAACTTCAGGTGCAGACCAAAGCCAAGGCGAAAATTCAAGAATGTTGGACATGGAGGGCAAAATTCATCTTTCAATTTACTTTAATTCACTAGACTTTTAAGATAATTTTTAACATTTGACCAAGTATCATTTACTGAGTACTGGGTTTTTTGTTACATACACAGGATACAGATATACAAAGAAAATTATAAGTCACATCACTGGCTCTCATCACACATAAAAGGTAAGAACCTAAGTTGTAAATGTCTTTAATAATTCAGAGGACAGATATTTTTCTGATTCATTAAAGGAGGAGGGGACAGAAAATAAAAAGCCTACTTTGCCAAGAGTCGAGAAGTCTGCTAGGGAATTTACATGGTGGTGTTAAAATTGTGCTGGCTCCTCAGAGCACCTAAAGAAGAGACTGCCTGCTCTTCAGAGCTCACAGGATGCCTTCTGTATGGGTCATTTTCTCAGGTAGTCAAGCATTTAGTAGCCCTTATGTGCCATATGGAAAAACGATCCTCGAAACCAGTGGGGGTCGACAGAAGGCAACTCCTGCGATAAACTCAACAGTCGTACCTCAATTTCTACTTTCCAGTAGTAATTCACCTGAGAAGTTGTTCCAATTCTTTCTTTCTAAATTCCCGTCTTTGTCTGACCCTTGTGTGAACGAGTTCAGTCTCTTGGTGAAACTTGGCATGTGTACCCCCTTTGAGCCAATCTACACATCTAGACATGGGCTCAGAAACATGACTTCTAGTCCTGTTACTCTTGCTATTTGCTCAAATGTCAATTGTGTTTATTCTTTCTTCTTGGACTCTAAACATTGCTGTTTACTCATAGGAAATCTTATTTAAACAAACAAACAAACAAACAAACCCTCTATACTTCAAACCCAGTCTCTCTTTCTATGAACCATCCCTCATGTAACTTTCTGTTATACCAATAAAAATAATTATACCACTGCTAATAATTAGTAAATGATAAAACGGTATCATATTCTGATATATTACATACTATAGTCTATCTGCTTCTAACAATTTCTAATTACTCTTACATTTTACTATTGCCTACTAGTGTAGATGGTGTTGGAATAAGGCATTGTCTCTACCAGAAATGATAGCTGAAATCTTCCCTTTCGAGTGGATGGTGCAATTTATACCAAGAGTGATTCTGATATGTATGTGCATCTCTCTGTTGTGTGAGAATAGATTCAGTAAGCAATGAGCAAGTTTCACCAAGATATAGTATCACAGAATGTTTGCTGCCAAAGAGGAACTAAGAACAATCTAGTTCAACGTATTCCTTTCACAGATTACAAAAAACAAACAAACAAGAAAAGAAACAAAAAAACTATGCTTAAATCAGAAATTGGCAAGCTGTAACCTGTGGACTAAATCCAGACAATCATGTTTTTATAAATAAAGTATTATTGGAACACAAACTCATCCAATCCTCTACATTATCTGCGGCTTTTTCATGCTACTAGAATGGAGCTGAGTATTTTGACAGATCATGTAACTTGCAAAGCCTAAAATATTTCATTTACTATCTTGCCTTTTCAGAAAAATTTGCCACCTGCTTTAGATAGGTTGCACATGATCACATGAAAAATTAGTGGCAAAATTAATCTCGAATCTGTATTTCCTGACTCCTAGTTTCATGTGTTTTTTTTTTCTATTCTACCATCTTGTCTCACTACACCAAATATTCTAATGTTCAAATTGAAGACTAAATCCAAAAATGGTAAGAAGAAATTAGTTACAAGTACAAATGGGAATTACTCAATTCCACCAAAGTTTTCAAGAGCTACTAGTTTAATTTAATTATGGAGTCTTTGGTATTACCCCCAGAAAAAATCCCACAGATCATATAATTTTTATGAATATCCAATGTCACAATTAAATTTATCAAGTTATATTATATTTTAGTATAAATATCACAAAATAGTAATAGTTAGGAGCCTATTGTAGTATGAGCTCTATCTACCCTAGAAAGTAACAAAATAGCTCTTTAGCTTTTAAGAGGGTATTTGCCTTTTAATATGAACAGCCCAAAGTCATTATTCAATGATACTCAAAGAGCCAAAAACCCTTAAAGGGACACGATACTGGGAAACAAATTATTAAAACCCCAAAACTCACACACACACACACACACACACACACACACAAGCCCTCAAAAATTCTAGACTGGTCATTCTCAAAGTATGGTCCCTAGACCAGAAGAATCAACATTACCTGGGAACTTGTTGGAACTGCAAATTATTGGGCCCCCGCCTCAGACCTACTAAATCAGAATCTCTGAAGATGAGGTCCAGAAATGTCTGTGTGTTTTGTTTGTTTGTTTGAGAGAGAGATTGGGCACAAGGGAACAAGGGGCAGAGACAGAAAGAATCCCAGGGGGCAGGGAGAGAGAGAGAGAGAGAGAGAGAGGGAGAAAGTGAGAGAGAGAAGTAGGGCTTGGGCTCACTGGATGTGGGACTCAAACTCAGTAGCCAAGAGATCATGATCTGAGCCATAGTCAGATGCTTAACAACTGAGCCACCCAGGCATCCCAATAATCTGTGTTTTAACAAGATGTTCGGGTGATTTTTGGGTATGTTAAGGTTTGAAAACCACTGGTCTATAGTAACATGGGCAATAAACAGACACTTTAAAAAGTAAAATGAATTAAAACCATAGGCAAATCATCACTATCTATAGTAACTTGCACATCATTTACTTCTATTTGATAAGCATAATTAATGAAGACTTCACCTTTTAAAATAATGTATCAGTCTCAATCAACAACTAATGAAGTCTAGGAAATTTGCAAATTATGATCAGTAAATTGATACCATATTTTCATTATAAAGGGAAGGTTATATGCAAATTACAATAAGTAGTCTGATTTTATTTTGATGTTTGACTACTGAAAGCCCCTAAGGTACACACCTCTTTCTTCCCCTTCTGTTCCACATCTGCATAAGTGGATAAGAAAGCACAGTGCTCCCTCTGGCAAGAAGTTCCAACCACAAAAACTGCTGGCACACGCCACACCCTCACCCAATCCACCATCCTTAACCACGGTGAACACCTAAGCCACTCTCCTTTCCCTACTCTTTCAAGTCATTTTGGACCTGAATAGGAGCCACCCTGTTCTCCCCAAGAAAGCTCATTATGTGGGTGGGAAACCTTTTCATACCCATGTCATATGGATAGCGTCATCAGTATTGACATCTGAACCAAACTGTAACTGGTGAGGATTCTATCCCATTTTTACAGAGTGTCTAAAACCCAGATTCAAACCTTTTTATCCCTCCACTGAAAATACATTCAGAGATGCAACTTCAAAACTCTTGTTAGAAATCACAAACCTCCTGTGTTGTAGCTTTCAAGCATGATATTATATACATAAAATTAAGGACTTTATTTTAGGAATCTGATCAAATGCTGTGTTTTGCCAGCAATGAAATTCTAACGCACCAGGACCATTTTATTAAACATTTGTGCCACAGGGACTGAGATATGGCTACATCTACAATAGAAAAGAGGAAGTAATTGTTCTGATAATCATGATACGAAGAAACGATTGGGAGAAAAGTAGCTTCAGAGACAATATTTAGTAGCTAATTGTTCAACTCTCCAGTTCACATCACTTGCTGACTTTGTATCTAGTTATGGGGTAAATCAAAGTGAATAGAGATCAGCTGGAATTTTGATACCAGCAATGTTTTTCTTTAGTGTTGCTTCCTCAAAAATACAATAAATAAAATAAAATAAAATAAAATAAAATAAAATAAAATAAAATAATAAAATAATACAAAACCCACAAAAATGTCAGGGGTATCTTTGCAAGATACCAAAATGGAAACTACATACAACAAAAATCATCTCAGAGACCCTCGTGTTTTGAATGTTTTGGATTCACTCTTCAACTGTTAATTAAAATTGACCTTAAACTCCAAAACCTTAGCTAAAGAAATAGTGTGATAGCTGATCTGCTGGTTAAAATCAGACAATAACTTCAGGCCTTAAATATAATAAAAGTACTTTTTTTTTCTTACCACCTCCATGTTTTTTTTTAAAGATGTTTTCTTTGCAAGTACTTACTTTTTATTAAATTGAAGAGGTAAGGCATTTTTTTCTGATGAGCTAGCTGCTCAAATTTTGGCCACAAACACCAAATTCTTATTACTAAACCCTAGGGTTTTTGAGTGCTATTAAACTCGTATCAGAAAACAAGGCTGAGTCTTTCCAGGTAGTAAATGTATAATTCCGTGAAAAACCTAGATGCCATGACAGTTGCTCACCTACTAAATACTTGAATAGTATAGCCATTTTTGATAGGAGAATTCTAAACATTACATTATTCTTTCCTTTACTCTTTGGTTAACCCAAATCATAAACACATGATGTGGTTTGATTAAAGATAATTCAACCCAGTGTCTATTAAAATGAATTCATTGACAATGCGCTGAAGATGTTCAAATTTCATATGGTCAAGGATTATGTAATTATGATCAGCCAAAAAAGTTGGGCTGGTTACTTCAGTCTGGTTTCTAAATTTTCCAGAAACCTGAGGAAGAACCAGAGTGAGATATTATGCCTGACAGTATTATGCCTGTCATCTGAAAAGTTACTAGCAGGACAGCTGGGTGTCAGTGTGGAGAAATATATAACTTAACTATATTTAACTTGTTATATTTGTTCTAAAATATTCCATCAGAAAATAGGTTGCAAGAAATGATTGAATGGAGGTTTACAAAAGTGCTGTTAGAGAGGTCTGAGGTAACAATGGCACTCACTGTTGAAAACAGGTGTTCTAGGAAGTAAGGCTGGTTAGCAAGGAAAAGAAAACAGAAGAGAAGCTGCTTCAGAGGGCTCAGAGCATTGTTTAGAAAAATACTGGAGTTTTGCTTTATAAGCAAGCTCTGAGTAGCATCAAATATGACCCTTACCAATTTCTTGATATCCAGATATGCAAGAAAATGTATAGCAGACTTATTCAATAAAAATGAAAGAGAAATTAATTTACCTTTCATTTACTTGATAAGCAAAAAAGGTAAGAAATTATTTGAGCATTACTATCATAGCAGTTGAAACAATTGTGGTTAGATGAAAATTTACCCAATTTCTTAATTTTTTGTTATAATATTCTGCTAAAAATTAGTATATGAATTGTGATTTTATTTTGATATTTTATTCTGCTTTCTACCTTGTTTATGCTGTAATCATTTATTTTGTTTTCCAACTTATTTATTGGTATCTCTCTTTTATGCTGAGGCTTTCCTCAAAATTTCAAGTACTCTTTGGCTTTTGATTTATTTATAAGAAATTTTATTTATTTATTTATTTTTTAAAATGTTTTTTTAATCTTTATTTATTTTTGAGAGAGAGAGAGAGAGAGACAAAGTGAGAGCAGGGGAGGAGCAGAGAGAGAGGGAGACACAGAATCTGAAACAGGATCCAGGCTGTGAGCTGTCAGCACAGAGCCCAATGCGAGGGGACTTGAACCCAGGAACCGTGAGATCATGACCTGAGCTGAAGTCAGACGCTTAACCGACTGAGCCACCCAAGTGCCCCTATTTATTTATATTTTTGAGAGAGAGAGAGACAGAGCATGAGTGGGGGAGGGGCAGAGAGAGAGGGAGACACAGAATCTGAAGCAGGCTCCAGACTCCCAGTGGTCAGCACAGATCTGGAAGTGGGACTCAAACTGCTGAACCCAGAGATCATGACCTGAGCCAAAGTGCGAAGCTTAACCGACTGAGCCACCCAGATGCCTCCTTTTGGGAGGGATTGTAAATTAAAGAGAAATAGTAAGTATATACTTTCAGGTTCTGAACGGGTGGATACCAGCAATCTGGGAGCTAAACTGCGGAAGGTGATAAAGTCACAGTTCATTTTGGCATTTGTTAGAATCCCTTTATTTTTTTTAATTTTTTTTAACGTTTATTTATTTTTGAGGCAGAGAGAGACAGAGCATGAACGGGAGAGGGGCAGAGAGAGAGGGAGAGAGAATCAGAAGCAGGCTCCAGGCTCTGAGCTGTCAGCACAGAGCCTGATGCGGGGCTTAAACTCACGGACTGCGAGATCGTGACCTGAGTTGAAGTCGGACACCTAACCGACTGAGCCACCCAGGTGCCCCTAGAATCCTTTTATTAACTAAGTGATTGTTTCCAGTATCTACTGCCTGGCAGCCATAAGCACAGAGTATCTCTGGTTAAGTTGTTGCAGTAAGCAAATCTCCAGGCCCTCCATCTGGGATGGGGGAGGGAAATTGCCCGGTGACAAGGGATTTAGGAGGATATCTGAGGCATTTTACTACTCCTAATCCAGAATATAACCCAATAATATTAGTGTTAAATTCCTTCCCTCAAGGTACGTTATGCCTCCAATTCTCCCCATAGCATGTGTCAACTTGTTTCTTATCTTTTTCTGGGTCAAACACTCAGATTTTGGTTTTATCCACTGAGTCAATTCAGATTTTTACTTATCCATCTTCTAAAATTCTTGATTGCCCTCTCTTCTCCCATTCTCTTTATTCTAATGAGTGTATATCTATTTAATTTATCTAATTTCAATTTAATGGACTTCAAGAAAGTAGAGGTAAAGACATGTGTTCAGTTTCCCAAGATAACTTGCCCAATGTGCTTTATTTAACTTACAATGTAGTTAAGGAAATAAGACTGCAAAATATGAAACAATTCAAGGCAGTATAGAATAAAGGGCTAGATTGTGGGTTCTGCAAGGGCCCAGACAAATGTAGAAAATTGCATGGGTATAATCCTTTCTGAAGAGTGCATAAGAATTTAAAAGAAAGGGAAGAAAAATTTAAAGTGAAAGAACAGAATGTTTAAAATCCCAGAAAACTCTGGGATTTCATGAGGAGATGGTTCTTACTGGACTGGCAGTGGGTCTTTGTGGGAGAAATATGGGGAGCTGTAGAAAAGCATGAATTGACTAGAGGTATATGCATCTGAAAACAGAGGCATTCATAAATGGAAACAGAGGACCACTAATTAGAGGCATATGATGATAAATATAATACTTTAGAAAATGTATGTTAAGGCTCCTGAAGAATGGCTAGGTTGGGGAAGAGTAGCTGGAAACCAGAATCAGCCAAGGAACTCTAGATTTTGTAATCTTAATCCCAGGACTACAATACCAGTGGGACAATCATGAGCAGGAGTGAGAGACATATGGTACTAGACATATGTACCAATTTGGTATGCCTCTGGCTATTTTCAGTTTCTCATTCCACCTAGGTTTTTTCCACTGTTTTGTTATTTGTTTTTGTTCTGTTAAGGAGCCACACTCTGGAGTTACTTGCTCAAATTCTAATGGAGTTGTAGAGGATGGGCTCCAGGAGTTCAGTTTAAGGGCAGTTGACAGAATCTAAGTCTCAAACGATGAAGGCCTGGACTAGGCAATAATTCTAAATAAAAAGAGGAGTATCAGGTATGAAGACACAGTGTTAGATAAGGAAGTAGTAGTTAAAAGATGAGATGGAATAATCTTTGTGCTTAGACTTCTTTTTTTTTTCACTTAACTTCTTGCTTTTATGTCTTTTATCTAGTGTATTTGATTCCCAAATTTAATGGTGTGACTTTTATGGGACATTCCATCACATTTAAGATATAAGAATCCAGAGACACTGGTCCTTGTCTTCATATGTCTTATTAACAAGAGTAATAATTTTTTTTTTCCTTAACAAATCGTGGGGGGTTATCCATCCTGCGTGAAGCAGCTCTGTAGGCTCTGCCTGAGCAACACATATGTCTCATAGGCATGTTGCTCCTTGAAATTCTAGCAGCTTAGATATTTTTCTCTTCTTAAGGCTTTGCCTTTTGTTTCTGTGAAGATTGTCTGGGAGAGCTGATCCATTTCAATCTGATTGTTACTCTAAATGTCTAAGTGTAGGTCTTTTCGGAGTACAGTTTTTAATAACAGAATACTTGTGGAAGAAAGGAAACAAATAGCCAGAGGCCTAGGGAATTGGCAAAGGCACCCTAAGAGAAGAAATGCATACCAAGTGGAGTGACTGCAACACTGCTGCCAAAGACCAGCTTTCTTCAATTTAAAATACCGTATAGTTTGGAAAAAAAATTTTTAATATACTTGACACACAATGTTACATCAGTTTCAGTTGTACAACATATTGATTCAACTTCTTTATACATTATGCCATGCTCCCCATCAGTATAGCTACCATCTGTCACCATAGAATGCTATTACAGTACCATTGACTATATCCCCTATGCTGGTGCCTTTTATTCCTGTGATTTATTCATTCCATATAGTTTTAGTCAAAAGTGAATTATGAACCCAGATATTAATCCAGAACAATGGTGGAATTTTTCTAAGTATGTCTTCTTAAAATAGAAGATCCACAGCTGATGTTTTTGCCATTTGTTTCCTTTCCTGTCACCCTTGACCTCATTTTGATAATTGTCATGTAAGCCTTCCAGGGGCTACAAGACTAAAGTGCCTCCTGACATCCCTCTCTGTCTCAGGGATTCGTGGTCTAGGACGACTTGTTATATTCAGAATGAGAGATTGTGCCAATTCCAAAGTCCAAGCCAAGAGTTTCACCTCTGAAACTATTTCAGAGGATGCTTTTGATATTTGGAGTGTAATGTATCCTGAGACCACTGCTTTTAATGATAAACCCTCTGCCTCTATATCTATTCCCTTTACCCCTATCAGTGAAGGAGTCACAACTGAGGAAATGAGGATTGTGGGGATGGAGGTCATAATCGAGTGAACCCTTATTGCATCTTTAGTTTGGAATTATGTTTCTCTAAATATTGCTTTAGGGGAAAATCAATGGGTATAAATAAAAAATGCTCAAGTAAGAGAAAAATAGACTTAAAGGTGAAGTGCTTGAAATACACGGTTCATAAAGAACAACATCCAAAAGGCATATATTTCTGCTTCTGGGAACTGCAGAAGATGAGCCATAAAGTGTAATTGTTTTATATTAACAATTTCCATCTTCTCACATTCATAATTGCTTTAGCTAATGCAAAAGTTAAGATCTTAATACAATTAGACATTTGTTTGGGTGAATTGGAAAATGTTATAGAAAGAAATGATAACACAAGGGTACAAGAAATGTACTACTTTAGAAAAGGCTGCAAGAGTTATACATTCCAGCTGTGCTGGGTCCCATGGTTCTTAATTTGCATATGAATAATTAATATGCATACCCCAATAATACCAGCTTCTGAGCACTACATTCAGTATGAATTATGCAGAAACACTTCAAAAATGCCTGTAATAGTCAAGGGAATTAACACTCTCTAAAGTATGTAGAAAATAAAAATCATTTGTTTGAAAACTGAAATAAAAACAGGAAATCTGATTAGAAACAGTCAGGAAAGGATAGTTTCTTGATTAACTGTCTTTTTTTTTATGTGTGCTTTATCTTACAGGAATTGTACTAGCCTTCAGGAAAGAAAGTGCGTATGCATCCCTGGAAAAGTACATTGTGAAACTATGGAATTACCAAAAGTACAGAACAAATAGTAAGTAGTATGGGCCAAATTCTGAGTTAGCTTCCTTCATAGAAGAGATACCTGAATTAAAGGAAGAAAGATTTAAATAAGTACATCAAAGGGCAGAGAAAATGTGTGTGTGTGTGTGTGTGTGTGTAAGTTGTACATGAAAGAATAGGGACAATGATTCAACATGTTTGGGAGATTTGTTGGGTAAGAGGATTTATGTAGGCTACATGTATGATTATAAAAATATCAGCATATACCAAGACTAAGGCTACTTCATGGCTAGGCCATCATTTGATAATGGCTTTCTCCTTTTGTTAGGCAGAATGACTGTCTCTGACTGTCAAGCTGACTGAGAACTAGGAAAGAGTTATTAGAGTTCTAAGTGAGATTCAAAGAAGTCATTTCATTTGAGGAGTTTCATGGGACCAATGTCAATGGCAACCATGAACTGCTCATTGCTCTGAAGTTTTAAAGAGATGAGACTCCTTGAATTACCTTAGTTTTCTTCCTTTATATTTTTGCACTTTGGTAGATATGGTTTGATGAAACACAATCCTCTTGGTCTTCAAGAAAATACAGAAATGTTGTCAATTACACAATAATGTTTATTCTTACCGTGCCAAAATTGCTAGCCAGCATTGAGCTCCAGGGAATTTAGAAAAGTTCAGGCATTAGAGCATAGTGGTTAAATTTGAAGACTCTAGAACCAGATCTACATTCTGGAACCACAACTTACTAAGTGTCTGTATTTGGGCAGGTCACCTATATTCACTTTATCATTGTTTCCTCATCTATAAAGTGGAAACATTACTATCTATTTCTGTAAGGTTATTTTAAGGATTGAATGAGTGAATACATGTAAATCACTGAGAATCGAATTAATCAGTACATACCAACAGCTCTATAAATATTAGTTAATATTGTTGCATCGTAAAGATTTAGCTTGAACTCTAGAGTCAGATTATTATCTTGATTTTATGTTATGCTGCCCATGAGATCTTTCTAATCCTCAGTTTCCTATTAGGTAACTGCAACTCCAAAGGTTGTTATGTACAGTGCTTTACAAAATGCCCAGTTCTTAATGTGTTAGCAGTTAAAAACAGCATCACTATCATTCTTATATTTTATGAGATTTTCAGTAACCACTATGAAAGCCTATGCTTGTACTCATGAATGTAAGAGCTGCAAGATGTTAGAGTAATAAATACTATTTTAAATATGTTTATCTAATGCCTACTATGTCTTCTCAGCCATGTAGACTTCAAACTCTTCAGAACCCCCAGTAAGTGACTATTTCATTATATTTGTCAGTAAATTATACTTATTTTTAGGATGCAGGACTAAATTTTTGTAGCCTAAAAAATATCCATCCTAAAGCTTTGTCTACCATCAGCATGTATCGGTAAAATATATATTTGTATTAATAAAGTGAATATGCATATGAAGAGTTACTTTGGGAAAAACAGTTATTCTACTTACAATAGCTATGTGTTTGTTTTGATGAGAGCAAATGGTGAAATATAGTACTTGACAGACATGTGGAATGATGAGGTATTATCTTCTTTCTATTGTATTAGAGATTGAGCTTACTTGATCCATAACACTTATAACTGGATATAACCTGCCAGAAATAGATCAATTTCAACATATGGAGATAAAATCAAATCATGAATGTGTTCTTCTGAGTTTTATGTAGTGAATTAACGGTAATGGATGAAGTGCCAGTAAATGATTCATACAAACAAGATCAATCACACTATGTCCTCATCAAGCAAAAAGTTGCATTAATGTCAATAAGAGTTTCAATACAAAAAGAATAGGTTAATGATAAGGTATGAGAGTCCTTGTTGTGATGTAATCTATACTTCCCTTCTGGATATCTTCACTGTTTTCCTAGATTATATAATACAATTATCTCTAAATAATGATATCTGAAGAACTGACTCACTGCCTTATTATCAATTAATTGATAGAAGTTGGTGACTGGTGATAGAATCACTTGATTGAATCTGAAATTGATCCATATTTATAAAGGTATTAATACTGAGTTCATCTTTGTACCCATCATTAGCATTGTCAAAATCATAATGTCAGTTCAGAAGCTTCCTTTTGAATATATTATTGGAAGATCTTTCTCTTTTAAGTTCATTTATTTATTTTTTTGAGAGAGAGAGAGTTAGCATGAGTGAGGAAGGGGCAGAGAGAGAAAGAGAGAGAGAGAGAGAGAGAGAGATAATCCTATGCAGGCAAATAGAGAGGGAGAGAGAGAATCCCAAGCAGGCTCTGCTCTGTCAGTGCAGAGCCAGAAAAGAGACTTGAACACATGAACCACGAAATCATGACCCAAGCCAAAATCAACAGTTGGGTGTTTAACTGACTGAGCCAGGTGCCCCTATTGGAGGATCTTATAGTGCCACCTTGATTAAACTAGCTAGACATGCCTTCTTCAGTATCCTATGTTTGTGAAAATAATAATTCTTATTCCCTGTTAGAACATGACTTTATTTTAACTTGACTTTTTTTTTTTATCAACCCCAAGGCCTCATTTATATCTCAAATATCTCTGTATGGCTTCTATCAGTATTATCAGTTCATAGTTCTTATTCTTCATGGCAATCAAACCAATGCTAAATGGCAGAGGAAGAAGGATATTTTCTCCAATCAATATACATTCTTACTTCCTTTTTCTTCCTCATTTCTTCTTCCTTCTTTGCTACTGACAACTGAGGGGAAAAGAAGACAACATTTTTCTCCTTGCCTTTTGCTGATTAGACCTGAGACAAAAAACCTTTAAAACACAGATGACAGACATGAGTATCTTGAGGGATCTACCTTATTTGCTAATTCTATTGAAGTAATTTAGGAGATAAAGTCTTACAGAAATCACCTGGACAAGACAGCCAAGAATAGATTTTTCCAAACTAAGCCTCATGTAACCAGTATATTCAGTTGGTCAATTTCCTAGCTCTTCTGGCTTGTCCCTGACCCTACTCTGAAATACTGATAGTCAAGGCCTTGACTTTGGTTTCTACCCCACCCCACCCTCTTTTCATTTTGGTCTGAATTCAGAATGTACTTTAAAAATAAATTTTATTGTTTATGTTGACAAGAAATTACAATTTGTACATGACATTTAAACTAAAGTTTCTGAGAAAATTCTTCTCTAGAAAGACAAGCCACTATTTCAAGAACTGAGATGCCTAAGGTCAATTGAACTATCTATGTACAACCACAGTGAAACTGAACATTTAGATAGGCGACTAAAGGGCAAAAAAAGTCTCTTAGAAATATTTTATGTTTTTAATTCCTTTCACATATGACAATGGGTAGCAGTTCCTGGTGTCTTCCATGCAGAGGATATTCATGGGGGAAAAAAACAATACTGATCATTGCTTGACTTAGTCTACACTTTTGGAGCTCAGTCAAAGGTGAAGAAGTTTGACCTCAGTGGAAGGGGTAGGAGAGACACACAATATCAGAAACCTTATGGAGTAAAAGGAACAAAAGAGTCACCAGAGTTGGGCTATTCAGGACCCGCAGACTATTTTGCACTATGACTACACAACTTTAATTTTAGACCAATTTCAAGTAAAGAGGCACATTTATTTTATAGACTGTGATGTGTCTTGTATACATACAGGGTATTCTCTCTTAATGTCACATATCAAAGTGAGAGCTCTGTTATTTGTATCCATAGAGGCTGCAAGGAACACAAAGTCTAGCACCCACAAATGCACTGTTTTTTTTTGTAGCTGCTGAAACGTTTTAGAATAGGCCTATTGATTTATCATTTAGGGTGAATATAGTAGCTAGAAAAGAGATAGGACTGATAGCTTAGGAGACTGAGGCTTTTGATTTATTGACAGAACAAGTGTAGGCCTATGGCCAGTCTCAGAGTTGCTCTTTAGAAATTAGAGTAGTTTCTATTCTGGAGAACTTTGAAGACAAGTGAGGTTGCCCATTACCCAAAATCCTCAAGTCTAGTGAGGGCTGGAATCAGGCATAGATCCGCCATTAATGAACAATGAAGATCCTTATGTTACTTTTGGAGCAATAAGATACATTTTTTTTAATCAGCTGAGAAGCTAATTTCTATCATAATTGTAGTAAAATGAAATGGTGCTTTTTTATGGCTAAGTTTCTAATAAAAAATTTCATATGATATGTATAGGTAAATGACTTCGAAGAAGGAGTACAATTTGGATCTTTGAAATATTTAAAAATTTGAACTTCACGTTTATGAATATACCTGTAATTATTAGGAGTTAATTATTATGAGCATTATTCCTGTATCTTTGGTAGTGAACATAAGCCTCCTAAACAAATTGAAAGTAACCATTTGCTAATATTCCCCCTGGAATTTTCCTATAACTAGGTGTGCTCTTTCCAGTTTTGATGCCCAAAGGTAAGATAACTCTATAAAGTTCACAGTATCTGGCGTTAGCCTGCCTGGGCTTTAATCTTGGTGTAAATATTTTACTTATGAGCAAGTTATATGTTCTCTGTGCCTCAGTTTCCTCATTTGTAAAATATGACTAATAATGTTGCTTTCTCTTGCAGTTATTGGAAATATTAAGTGAGTTAATATCTGCAAAATGCTTAGAACAGTATTTGGCACATAATAAAATACTCAACAAATATCCATTGCAATTATTATTTCCTTAGATTTATTTTAGAAAATCCCTAAGTAAAATCAGTTAGATTTTAGCTCTGCAACAGACCAGCTCTATGGCAGTAAAGGTAAGGTGATAAGATGGAAACTCAAACTTGAACCATATCCTGGGGCCTAGAGGCATTGGTGGAGAATTCAGTCTCCCGAAACAATAGTGGGAATGAAATTCCTGAAAGGACGGATGCTGGATAGATAAAAACTGATTTCTTCTATATTTGTATTGTCAAAATTGGTGTCTAACTTACTGCTACTAGTTTAAGTATTAGCTTATGTTCATAATGTTTAAAAATTATATGGTAGTCTAGTCTATTCTTATGTGTTTTGTTTTTGAATAAACTATTTTGTATGAAATTGTTTTTCTCTCCTTTGGCTCAAACAGTTTTTGTCTTATATATGTAAAATCAATCTTCCACAGACTAGGCACTCTGTTCATTCTAGCCTTTCAAGCTAGCCCTATGCTGCTGTAATTGGTATTTTGAAATAGCCCTGAATAAGTGGACTTCTAAGACCACAGTCTAGTATATTAACCAGGCATAAGAATGGCCTTGTATTTCTGTGGAAGAAAGAGAAAAATTTCCTGGCTAATCTTTCATACACTGAATTTGCACTTTGTCACTTATATCTGGTATTTCTATTACATTGAAAATGTTACAGAAACTCAAACTGGTATAATAGATTTTATGTATGTGTGTGTGTGTGTGCATGTGTGAAATTTCTCACAGAAAATTCATGGTAGGAGTTGTCTTCTGCACCAAAGTATATCAATCTTTGAGGTAGGAAACAACTAGCTCCATTAAACCAACATGGATACTCACTTACAACTCATTTATTCATTTGATGTCATGGTATGAATGCATGTTTACTCCATTAGGTTCCACCTTGCCCTGAAATTGAAACAATGTAGCATAACATCAATTTCCTTAGTATTGTGTTTTTGACTTGCCCATAGAGGTGAATATTTCTTCATGAACCCATTTAAATTTCTAGAAAACTGTAAAGTTATGATTGCTTCAACAATAATTTCCTTACCCTACAATATATCTTTTTATTTGTATGCCAGAATTTTGAAAACAGTATGGCTGTTTTACATTTCCTTGAAAACCCTGAACACTAACAAATATTACTTTAAGCCATCCCAGTGACTATTGGAGTAATAGAGCTTAATGTTTTTACTTGCATGCATTTCAAAAAAGCAAGCAAAAGGGGCTTATGTTTTTCAGAGGCTTATTCATTTTGATAGATTTTATTTTCTAAAGATGTGTTTGTAATCGTATCTCTTATCCATATACTCTTATGCAATGTTACCTCGTCCCCTGCCATCAAAAAGTAGAATTTGTTTCTCTACCCCATTGAATCTGGTGAATCTTGTAATTGCTTTGAGCAACAGACAGGCAATGGCAGAAATCAGGGTCAACTTGTCCATCAGACACAACTAGCACAACATCTGGGGCGATGATACTCTTAGGAGTGCATGAAAATGTTTTAATTTCTCTTAAAATCAGAATAAAAAAATGAATATTTAGGTTTAAGAAAATATTTGAATATAGGTTTATATATTCATCTTTCTACTAATGCCATCACTTAAGATAGATATATTTATGTTTGTTTATTCATTTTATGGAGGAAGAGGCCCATGAAAGCAAAAGTGCCTAGGGCTTATGAAAATCATAATTCAGGTTTTAAGGAAGTGATACAATGCCACCTCATAATTGACCGGAAAGCTTCTGCTTCCTGCCATTTGGGATATTTGCCCTTGGGACATTCTGTCTCAAAATCTAGCCACCAGTTTGTGATAAACCTAAGCTAAATGGAAAGGTCATTCTAGTTAATAGCTGCAGACGAGCTCTCAGATGTCAGCGAGCATTGCCAACCATGTGAGGAGCTGTTTTGGAAGTCCAGCCTAGTGGAGCCTTCAGATGACGTCAGCTTAGTCATTATTAGATGGCACCCGCATGAAAGACATCAAGATCTTCCCAGCTTAGCTCAGTCAACCCCAAAAAATGCAAGAGTAATAATGTGAAGTTTTAAGCCACTTAAGTTTTAGAGTGGTGTGTGAGGTGGCAATCGATAACTAAAATATTCATTCATTCACAATTTATTGATAATTTTTGTAATGTATTATTTGGGTTACTATGATATATAATAGTGATATGGTGAGCATTCTATTGATGAGTCTGCCTAGATCAACTGCTTCTTTAAAACCTTGGAGGTTGGGGCGCCTGGGTGGCGCAGTCGGTTAAGCGTCCGACTTCAGCCAGGTCGCGATCTCACGGTCCGTGAGTTCGAGCCCCGCGTCAGGCTCTGGGCTGATGGCTCGGAGCCTGGAGCCTGTTTCCGATTCTGTGTCTCCCTCTCTCTCTGCCCCTCCCCCGTTCATGCTCTGTCTCTCTCTGTCCCAAAAATAAATAAAAAACGTTGAAAAAAAAAAAATTTAAAACCTTGGAGGTTGGGGGGGGGGGTAACAAGAATAGGCTTGAAAGTTAATTAAACTCAAAAAGAAGTTATAAGATTATTTTTAAGTATAAAAAAAGTTACTATGGGCAAGTGTTGTAATTCGTTAAAGGGAAATATCTTTATTATGAAGCCATATTTATAGAATAAAATTGTTTTAAATAAAACCATTCAGCCACTGGATCTACTACATTCTAGCTGCATGACCATGATTGTGTATTTTAATTGTTCTCTGCCTCACCCATACCTAGCTTATTTGGCTGTTGTGAGGATTGGATAAATCAATATGTGTAAAACTCTTAGAACAGTACCTGATATGTGTGTGATGTGTATGTGTTTTAGTCATGTGCATTAGTTGTTCAATAAACATTAGCCATTTGTACATATATTTATACTCATAAGCATGTTATCAGTGTTTAGAACAAACTGAATTTGATAGAAGATAAGCATGAACCTATTCCCTTGTCTTCCTGCTGTAAATTTCAACCATAACCTGTTAAAGCCCCCTTTCTTGCCCTTAGAATATCTTAGGTAGATCCCATGACTTCCCCAGACAATTTCAAGTATTAAAAAAAAAGTTTCCTTTTGGGGGGATTAACAAATTAATTCCAGTCTGATGTCAAAGCCTCAGTCTGTCATCCAATTCAGAGCTTCTCTGAGGCTATGAGGTAGATTTAAAATTCAGGCTATGAGGTAGATTTCTTCTCATTTCTTTACCTAACTCCTCCCTCACTCACTAGGTGCTTTTCCTAGCCCACTTCTGATGGGCTCCAGAGAGAAAGCTTTTGAGGAAAAGGGAAAATTATCATCAAGAACTGAAAATAGTTGAGATTTTACCATGATTGAGATCTAACAATTTTAATTTTCACAATTTTATGAATGCTGGCAGAAGACATGAGACTCATGGGCCAGAGAGAAAGGACTTTATTACTTAGAGCACAGCAACTAGCATGAATTTCATGTTTGGGCTGGTCCCTTTCAACCCTTAATTCCCTAGGTGTAGTCTTGTATCATAGCTGAAGAATCCTGAGCTGAAGGAACCCTAAACTTTTATAGTGGGCTACAAACAAAACTGCCTGACCTTTGTTCTGAAGGACAAGATTATCTAATATTTATTGAGTACCTCCTATGTACCAGGACTGTTCAACAAGACCCCATATTAGGCATTTCATGTAAATAATTTAATCTTCCACACAAACTATGTAATAGGTATAGGAGAAATTCAAGCAAGATAAGTAATTTCCCCAAATGCACAGAGCTATTGAGGACAAATCTGGAATTACGACTAATTTGGGTGATTATTTTCACCTGGCCTTTCATATTTAAAGATCATTACTGTGGCCTCACATGTTTAAAGAAAATTAGTAAGACAGTTTGGGTTTACGTAGCTTTGAAGTAGAGGGAGGGGAAGTGTTGGTTTGTTGAAAGCAGTTGCCGTCCTTGGGGCAAGCAGCCTCCATATTAGGATTCAGCAAGTGGACTCAGCATTATAGCTTCATTCCTGGTCTTGTCCTCTTGTTTCTTTCCTTTTTTCTTTCTTTCTTTCTTTTTTCTTTTTTTTCTTTTTTTTTTTTTTTTTTTTTTGCCCCTCACCCACACTTTAAAACCCTCAGGGAACTGAAACTTCCAGGCCTATTCAGTGCACATTGCATCAGACTCTTGGTCATTTTATGGTTTACCCTCATACTTAGGCCCCTCAAGCTGATATAATAATAAGAACAAACACTCAGAATTTGGGCCGTGTACCAAGCATGCATCTATCCACTTTACATATATTACCACATTTAATCCTCACAAGAACTTCTGACTTCGGTACTATTATTATCTTCATGTTTCAAATGAAGAAACCGAGCTAATAGAGGTTAGATTACTTGCCTTAGGTCACACAATTAATTCAGTGGGGATGGGATTTAACCTGGGCAGGTTGGTTCAGAATCTGTGCTCCTCAGTGTTATACTATTGCTGTCAAGGAAGCACATTTATTGTTTCTTCCATGTTCTTTCTTGTGAGGATCTGGGTGGGATCTCAAAGCTTTTCAGCCATCTTACCTCCTCCCCTCTGGAAACTTTTTGTTATTGTTGTTTGTCTTTTTAATTTTGTGTTCAGTCAACCATTTTTCTCAGTGAAAGATTATATTCAACTCAAGTTCTTATGTGTTTCTTTTAGAATTTTTACTCGTTTGGTTGCTGGTCCTAAAGTTGACAAAGCATTTATTCCAGGCTCCCTCTTAAATGAAGCAATCACAAAGGCTGAGCTTAATATTATAAACCTTAGAGAAGAAACAGACATGAATTGTACAAAACTAATCAAGCCAGATGAGTGTCATTGGTACTATTGTCAACTTGCAAAACCCACAAGTTTTAAGGTGATTGGCATGCTAATCATCTTAGTGGGGATAGGAAAGAATAAAAATTCTCAAGGTTATATAATACAAACCTGGTAAAAACAAGATATCTTGCCATTGAAGTATGATTATAAACCATTCTAATTATATAAAAAGAACTCTTGGAATCATTTTTATTAATTTTATGCAAAGTTTTAACTGGGTCTTATTGAAATTTATAAAATATTTGAGGAAAATGTTCATGTTCACTTAAGTACCAAAAAGTCTTTAAAAAGCTGTATTACTTGAGTTATAAAAGGTCCCAGGAAATTCTTTTCCTTTTGAAAGAATTAGCTGAAATTTTGAAGTGATTAAGTATTTAAGTATATTTGAATTGAAACATAAATGCTCACCAATCTGCTTTCTTGTTTCCTGCTGGGTCTGGCAACTCTAGTTCAACTTGGAGAACATAATGGGCTCTGCCTAAGTATCCATTGTGTTATTTTAAATATCTATTCTGTGGGGAGAAAATTGACTACTTCTTATCATATTTTAATGGGCAAAAGCACTCACAATATTAGTAGTGTATTCAGTAGAAAAGATAAAGATTTAGACAAGATAGTAGAAAGTAATTTCATGTTCATTTTTATAGTTATGTTAGAAAATGGGCCAAAATGTGAATGACATAATTATAGAAGTATTTACCTTAATTGAGGTCTCATCAAAAAAGAAAAAAAAAGTGACCATACTATTTTCAAAATTATGGGTAGTATTGTGCAAATTGGTCAATGTAATAAGCCTATCTTTTAAAACCCAAGAGAAATAGGGCAAGATGGACAAAGCTGTATATTTTCAACACTTAGTTCCTGGTTCTTTTAAAATTCAGGAAAGAATACGTTGCCCCCTCTTAACACATACATGTACACACACACATACAAGCTTGTGATGAAGACCCACAGCCCTCGTGTCATAATAGGAAAGACTTCGAAGCCATTAAGAATGTAGGTGGAAGGGGAAGATTGGTCAGGACAAAGCAGTGAAGAGACATTTATGAAGAAATAAAACTATCATCTGATTTCACAGGACAATAATACTTTCTTTCCCACATTAAAACTGAAGGTAATGTAGAACATATGTCTTCTCACTCTACTTGAAAATGATGCCAACTCTGTTGAAGAAAAAAATTAAGCTATGAATTTTTTATTATTTTTGAAAGCAGTTGTACAATTTTATGGCAGAAGAATTCTGTTACAGTATCTTCAGTCTCTGGTACAACAAATCCCTCGCACAATTAATCTTTTATGACTCAAGAAAACTGTATTTTTTTCCTAAATAAAGTTTTTCCTATGAGATATTCTTCACAAAGTATAACAACCTTAGAGACCTTCAGTTATGGGGTCTATTTTACAGTTTGGGCCCAATGAGACCAATTTTTTAATTCACAGAGGTAACTTGGGCATTCCTATACCCATGGAGAACCAGCTTTCTTTGATGAAAAAAGCTTCTTCCTCCCATATCTGTGAACAGAAATGTGACCATAGTCCCTCCACTGCACTTTCTGACTGGTGTTCTTAAGGTTGGGGGTAGACTATCTTCAGTTGTTCTTATGGATCTTCATTGCCTCTGCTGTGGTCAGTCTTTAACTATAGTAAAGCCATCTTCTCCATTCTGATAAAAACGGATAATGAAAAGTAACATAGACAGGAAAACTTCCCCCTCTGACCTAAAAGATCATGTAGAGAAATTAGCAGACTAATGAGAATGCAGTTGAAGCTCAAGAACCAAGACACAAGAATCAGAGGACCTGAATCAGTGCTGGTACAAGAAACTAGGTCTTTATAACTTCATTCAGTTACCATTATTTCAGAGTATCTATCTCATCGTTGGTGCTATTGACATTTGGGGCTAGATAATACTGTCTTGTGGAGACTGTTCTGTGCTTTTTAGAATACTTGGCAGTATCTCTAGCTTATACCCACTAGATGGATACCTGTAGCAACCCCCCCCCCCCACAGTTGTGGCAACCAAAATGTCTCCAGACATTGCCAAATGCCTCCTGAGGTAATACCCCCCATGGTTAAAATTACTATTTATTAGAATCTATGCATAATTTCTGACATATAAATATTGAATGAATGAATTAATGAATGAAATTGGTGAAGATTATTAAAGTGCTTATCCCATTGCATTGCCTGGTATTAGATGAATACTTAGCAAATAATAGTTCTCCCTCCCAAATGTCAGATGTGATGTCTTGTAACTGAGTTTGTCAAGATCACTTCCAATGCTTACCTTGGGAAAGTAATTCATCTAAAACAGATGTTTGTGAATGAAAAAAATGCAACTAACTTTCAGTTGATATAGGCAATTGAAATAAAATTTGCCTCTGCTTTCTACTATTATCTTATTGAAACAGTGAAGGGATTTTTTTAAAGCATAAATTACCCCAAATGAGAGGAATGATAATAAAATTTGTGTGAAAAGAAACAAACAACATATATGGTAAATATGTTAGCCCATCTAAAAATAATTCTAAGTTATTAATGGTGAAAGCTATTACACCAATATTGAAAGCTTTAAAAAGACTTTGAACCTCAAATCTTTCCTCCTTGCCAAGAAGTAAGACAACTTCTATGATTCTGCAGAAGACTTGAGGTTTATTTTCCATCAAGAGTGAAACATAAAGTCTCTGAATCAAGTGAGTACAAGAGGAGGCCTCAGTGTTAAAGGGAGAAATACTTTATGGAAAACAGATTAAGTAACTACCCATGGAATGTTGATATCACAGCTCTTTTCACCCACATAACCCAAAGCTTACACCTTTCCAGGGGGAACTCAAGAGGCAATATGATGTAGTGGACATGAGCTGGGCTGCCTACTTGTGTTCACTAGTTAGCTGTATGACCTTGAATAAGTTATTTAACTTCTTTTTATCTCAATGCCTTCATCTATAACGCCTGGATAAAAATAGTACATTTCTCATAGAGTGTGGGAATTAAATACAATAATACCTTACTAGTACTTAGAGCCCTGCCTGGTATATAACAACCACATAGTAACTGTTTATTGTTATTATACCTTGGGAAATTGAAAGAGCTCAAGAGAAAAGACCTACAGATATGTACAGTGGTATTTTTTCAGCTTTTTATTTCAGTCACCTCTCAAAAACCCACAGTTGACAAAATTCATGGAGCCCTCCAAGTTTCCAGTCCACTTTTCAATTTCCCTTCTAAAATGTTACTAATTAGCCAAGGACCACCAGATCCTGAGGAAGATCTCTAATATTGGAGTCAGACACCAAAGCAAACAAACAGAATAATACACCTTGAAAAAATGCAGGCAATGAGTTTACAACAAAGTTAAAAGAAATTATTAATATCCACACAGAGATAAGAGAAAATGTATCCATGAATCAAGAGCAGTTTGCCAGGCTGCTATTAAAGAGTATTAATAAGAGAATAAACAAGGGGTGTAGGAAATAAAAATATGATGACAAGTGTGAAAAATTCAACAGAATTCAGTAAGATTTTGGTGTCATACAACACTTTAATTAACATACTTGCTTATCATAACTGATAGCAATAATAAACATAAGGTAGAATAAAAATATTTCCATATATGAAAGAACTAAAGCATTACCTCTCATGAATCTTTTCTCAAGAAGCTAATGAAAAAAAGTAGGAGAGTAAGAAAAAGATAAACGAATAAAAGACCCCAGATCCAACACCAGAGTGGTAAAGACAGGCTCCAAGTTGATGATAAAGGAAGGTGTAAAGTAATAGTTTTACAGCAGATCTAGACAGCAACTAGCTAGCCCATATTGGAGAGACTGCTCCATGACTAGTATGGATCAAGGAAGGTTTATCACACCACATATTGATTTGGTACAATATTTCAGATTGTCTTGTATGTTTAAAATTCAATTATTCATGTAACTTGATCATTCTCCTATGAAATAAATTAACACTTTTATCCCTTTATGTATTTGAAAGACAGTGAAATTATCACAATAGAATTCATCTGCCAAAAATCTATACAGTTGCCTTCCAAAGTAATGAAAAATTTATGTCCAGTGCCTATTTTTTAAAACTATACTGTGATTTTTTTCTAGAATGGTAGCTTAGCATTTTATTTTGATTCCTGAGGTTTCTCATCATCAGTTCACAGTGGTTATTTGTGATTCCTGGACAGTATTCTACATCTACACAGTCATATCTCTGTAAAAAGTACACTTTATTATCTTTTCAGTAATAAATTCTATTATTTTCCTGCCTTTGGGAAACAAGCACTAGTTAAGAGTTGGGAAAATTTCCCCGGGCCTGATTGACTGCCTTGAGCTTGAGGCCGCCACCCACAAGACTTAGAATGGCTAATCTGTTTAAGGAAGTGCACCCACAGCACAGTGGGTATTATACGGTGAGTAAAGGGATGGGATTTTTGAGAGCACAGCCTTTTACCTCCCTCCCCACAGAACTCTGTCTCTCCAACACCTCCCATACATTACACTTTTCTTAGCATCTTCTCACTTACCTCCAAAAATCCAGGCATCTTCAAATATACTATACTTCTACCAATAAATTCCTGAAATCCTTCCAAAGCTTACATGTCTGTTGCAGTAATGACTGAAGAGTATGGCCCATATAAAGGGGAATGGGACATGAGTTTTGACACCTGACTTAATTCTACATTTCCTGAGTTGTTTCAGGACCTTGGACAAAGCATTTACTCTTTTCATCTTGCTTCATTTGACAAATAAACAATAAAGGCATCCCAGTCTGCCATTTTATATAGGTTGTGAGAAACAAATAAGGTCAAATAGTGTGTGGGGGGGGGGGGGGGGGGAGAGTAGGGGAATGTAGATGTGTGGGTGTGTGTAGTGTGGGTGTGTGTATAGGTATCAAATAATATAATGGACAACAAATATAAGGCATTATATTCCTCAAGCTTTGTCCACATTTCAACCCTTTGAAAAGGCTGCATCTGAATAATTGTCAATTTAATGGTACAGAGAATTAGGTTTAAGTGTTAATTCTTTTGGTTTGCCCTTCTCCAAAATACAGTGGTCTGAATTCAGATTAGAGAGAAAAAAAAAAAAAAACCAAAAAAAAAACGGTAAGGCAAAGGCCATAATCTGAAGAATCAACCCAGTATTTATAGATTAGATATTTTGTGGTTAGATCTTATTAGATCATAGATTTTGAGGTTTCAGTTATTTTGTTTTTAAAATTAACTAAAAAGAAGAAAAATAAGAGTCTTGGAAAAGCCATGAACTGATGTTTGGACCACTTATGGATTATCCAACTACAGAGAGGTAAAGAACATGGATATCACTGCCAAGTTTCCGTTGTACCAAGCTAAACTTAATAGGTTGGAAAGAGTGGAGACATTGCCTCAATTTACAGGAATTATTGGCTAATAGTAGAAGAGGGTGGAAAAGTAACAATGAAGAAAAAGGAATTGGGTCAAAAGCTATATAGTTAGATTAAATTGGACATAGTTTATGATATGTTGCAGTTCTTTGAATTAAGTTACCTTGTAGGCCCTTTTGAGCACCAAGAACCTGTAACTTCTTACTTTATTACACAATGATGAGAATTTTCTATCTCTGCTTCCCCTTCTTTTTTTCTACAACCAATTGCACTTATCTCATGGTTTATGTTCTCACTGTCAGCCACTGAACTCCCCACTACTTTCTTGGCCTCTGACTTTTGCTTATCCATGGTTTCAGTTTTCTTATGACTGGTACCTTCTCCTGCCTATGATCTCTGTTTATGGACATCACTTAGCAGGTCCCTCGGCTTCTAGGTCATTATTCTCTGACACATTATCCATGACTAATTTCAAACTATTTACAAGATGGGATTGAGGAATTTGTTTGTATCTATCTAATATAGAGAAACCTAAACTGAGCAGATTTCCAACGTCAGGTTATCTCATGCCCTTGGTAAACTTAATGATAGCTGCCATTGCTAGGGTGCCCATCCTTTGTCTAATTAATCATGACTTGAACAGTATAGTGGAATTTGTTTTCAGAATTTAGTTGTGGCATGTAAGTTATTCAAAGAATCCTTTCTTGTATAATATACAAATGCAGAGGCTGCACTTTTTGTTGTTGTTTTTGTTATTGATTATAGTCATCCAGTGAACTCTAACATGAGGTATGTTTCAGCTAAAAGGTGGGAAATAGCATCATTTGTTGTTTTTATTTTTCATCAAAAGAATACTGTGTTTTAAAGTGGTAACTAACATTTTAACTAGTATCTACTTTGCATTTTTAATTTTAATGTAAGTTTTAAAATGTATGTCATTTACTTCCCACAACAATTCTGGTGTTATTTTTTTTTTTCATTATTCAATGGACCATTTGAGGTCCAAGGACATACTCTCGTTTTATTTCGATACTACCCAATTTGAAAATGTAGGTTTAACTTCTAGCTTCAAACATTTTAAATCAGGCCAAAGTAACTTTTAGATAACAAAGTTATCCATGTGTCAAAAGGAACCATGTGTTAAGGTAAGTTAATTTTTCTGTGTGAATTATAAAGAAGAACAGATAATGGAACAAAAGTAACTGAAGGTAAACACATCTTCATCCCCAAAATCTTTCTAAAAAGTGATTTCACAAGAAATATTACTTATTTTCTGTCAAGTCAACTTTCTGATGTGGTTTAAAATATGTCAGTATTCACCAAAAATTGTGCATAAGGTTTTATTACAGGCAGACATGATTAATTCGTTGGGGCCTATTTTAATCATTCCCTTTTTGAAGTGAAGTGACAGTCTATATATTATTGTAAAGTCTCTGCTTTACATAAAGTTGTAGTATGGAGTTGAATGAAAAATTGGTAAAACATCATAAGATGTAAATGAAAGCGGCCTATTTCTTTCACAGTCAGAATTATAGTTTCAAATGGTTATGTTAATTCAAACACAGAATACATGGGATTCATTTTTTGAGATTATATTAAGACCTTGCCACAGGTAAAATAATACATTTTTCACCTTGCAGAAACTTGTTAGCTACACTTTTACCATAGGGCTTATGTAATTACCCTGTCGATTACTGCTCATATACAATAGGGAGGCTACAGTTTTCTTCTAACTGGCAGATGTTGGAGCTGCCAAAAGAAAGGAGATTATCAAGATTTTAACAAAGATGGGATGTTTTTGTTTGGTTTTGGCTTATTTCCATGGGCTTCCGCACTTTGAATTTGGAATTGTTCTTCAGTCGTATTTGAGAATATCCCATCCACATGCCTATCATAATCAGCACCCATTTCACATCTGGGTGTTGCTGCTGAAATGACTGAATCCTGCAGTAATCCTGCTGATACTACCTGCTAGAAAAGAGCAAGGTATAGACAGTAATTGGTTATTGTGAGTAAGAGGATCTGTTCCAGGTCATCTCACAAAATATCCTCAAGGACCCTTCTCTTCCATTGCCTTTTAATCTTCTGCTAGAGATTTAACCTTTAGACCAATCTATGATTTGACTTTTCCCCAGGTCTGGGTTCTTCATAAAATAAAATAAAGTACGCTATGTAACTGAAGGCAAACTTTAAATCTGTTGGAGTGGAAGGTGGAGAGTTAGGTTTACGCCATGCAATGACTGGACTCTAAACACAAATCAGAAGCTGCTAAGCTCTATATTGTGTTTGAAATCAAAATGGCTTGACTGATCCACCATCAGGAGCACATTCCCTTTGAGCTGTTGTTCCTATATTGGATATTACTTTAATTTGATCCATCCACATTACCTCCTATGTAGGTAATTCCTTGCCCAAACTGTGACTTCTATTAAGTCCATCTTTGAAATCAAAGCCAATGTCATTCTCTTACTGTCATTTTCCTTCTCTCAACTTCCTATTCAGATATTTAATGATTTTATGACTGCCTCCAGTCTACGATATCCTGCTTTCAGAAAGGATTGATTAGTGATCACTTAAGCAACTGTTACAATGAAATTTTATGAACTTTCTCAGGGACATCTTAATTTGAAGTGTTATTTTAACTGTGTCCAGAAGGATTTGCCTCTATTAAAGAAGTCAAGGAATTTTGAACTTAGTGAGCTGGAAGGGGTGGGATGGCAGGGAAGAGAGGGAGAGATGGTTGAGAGAGAGATAAGGAATAAGAGCATACACCCCTGGACTCACAGACTGTTTAGCGGTTTATGTGACTGTTTATTTCACTACATTCCCACTGGGACTGATAACCCATACTCTCAGAGCTGGTTGGAGTCAGAGCCTCAGCTCAGTGTACAACCAAAAAATGGTCCATGTGGACATAGAATCCAAAACCCTAATTTTATCAGTACTTCAGTCTGAGGTAAGTAGATAAACTAAACAATTAAAAACAAAACAAAACAAAACAAAAAGTTAGTACAAAATCACCAAAGTTAACAAAGGGTTATACGCCACTCTCCTAAAAAGTTAAAACCATGATTCACAAGGAGAAATGCATTTGAAAAGTTTTCTGCTCCAGAATACTTATCTCCCCTCCCCCATTCCTTTCTCTTTATTTCTACCTGTCTCTCCTCTACTATCTTCCCCTCTATTCCCCCTTGTGGTTTTTACTGAGCACAATATTTTTATAAACTGCCTTTGACTTTATATATTTATAAAATATATATGTGGGGAATTGATGACAATATGAGAAATAGTGTCATAAATATTCAGATTAATCAGAAAATAGTCACCCAGGGTAGCATTTTTCATGTTAAGCAACAACGAGAAGAGGACAGGTGGACTTGTTAAATGCCCTTGGTTGATTAATGAAATGTGAGATTGATTGTGAAATGCTTAGAGGGCCCACCAGACAGTCTCCCCTCAACTTCTCAGGGGAGAACAAGAAAGTGCTTTCTGTATCTCACAAAATAAACTGATTAATTTTTAACCAGGGACTTTTTCTCCTGTGTCTCTCTGTTTATGCAGCTCAGGGGAAAGGCTATTCCTCTGATGTGATAGTGATATCACCTTATATTTACATAGTGCATTGTGTTTTATGATGTATTTTAAGATGAACCATCTCACCTAATTATCTTAATCAGTTAATCACCACCTTCTAAGGCTAGTAGAGGCTCATTCTCTTTCACTCACAGGTGGGACAGTAGAGGGTCAGTGAATTGACTGCTATCTCATCTTTTGTTAGGACTAACATTAGAACCTGCTATTTTATTCCAAACTCTTTATATTGGTCTGGTATTTGCTTAGGTGGAGTTGTCTAAATTGAAGAAACTATTTGTTACAAATAAAAGTTGAACATTATTTAAATTAAATAAAAAACTGGAAACTGGACCAGCATTTTTATATAATTTGTAATTATATTTTTGTAAGTTACTAAAATAGAAATGATAATGATCATTTTTGAGAGATGAGAAGTATGTTTTTAATGGAACTCAGAAAAATATAATTTCCAGTGGATATAACTTTGAGGTTGCTTATGAAAATTGATATAGTGTTCCTGTCTTTAGTAAAATTTGATGGGTATTTTTATAATAAATTCTATTTGCCAGAGAATTGATAGATTTGGAAGTTAAAGCTACTTCACTTAAAGACATCTGTTCCATGGTGCATCTGTTCATTTCCTGTAGTAGTTAGCTATTACTGTATAACAAAATATTCTAAAACTTAGTGGTTTAAAACAACCCTTTACATAACACACATTTCCGTTAGTTGGCAATTTCGTCTGTATTAAGTTGTGGGCATCTCCTGGTCTCAGCTGGGTTCACTCAAATATCAGCAATCAAGAGGCAGTTTGGGTGAGGACTGGCTGATCCATATTGGCCTTAGTTCCACATAGTCCCTTATCCTCTGGCAGCCAGCCAGAGATTGTTCATAAGGCTGTCTGTGGGGGGAGAGGGGGGAGAGGAAGAGAGAGAGAAAGGAAGCCTGCAAAGTTTTCAGAGTCCTAGACTTAGAACTGGCACATTTTCATTTTATTGTAGTCAAAGCAAGTCCCAACATCAAACCAGATTCAAGAGTGGAAAATAGACTCCGTCTCTTGTTGGACAGGGTATCATAGTTTCAGTGCAAAGGGAGGGAAAAAAGACTATGTCCATTTTTGCATTTTATCACATTACCTGTTTACTTATTTTTGGTTTTTAGCAGATTATTGTTTGAGTTTGATGAGGTCGTTGGTGTAACTATTTCAAATTCCTTAAGGAGTTAGCTGGTATATATATATGTATATATACATATATATGCACTATATATGTGTGTATATATATATATATATTAAATTAAATTAAATATAACACATATACATACATTTTAAATTAAATAATATATTTTAATTAAATAGAAAACTGAAACTTTCTGATGGCAAAAACAATTTAATTTTACATTAGGGCTATTTTAGAATTTTAGAACATAATATGTAATGAAATTGTCAATTTTAAATTAAAAAAGCTCAAGCAGCCTATTGACAATAAATCTTTCTACACAGATAATCATAATTACTCATGGTTCCAATTCATATGGGTCCTGAAAATATTCCTCAGGAAATCACTTTTCATGTGTGTGTTGCAAATAGATATTTCAGTAGATCTTGTCTCTTTGTATCATTTATTCCCTTAAAATCTTCACACAACTGGAAATTTGGAGTTATTTATAGATAGGCAGACAGAGAGAGAAAGAAGACAAAAGAAAGTACATACCCATACTTATGTTAGTGCAAGTTATTAAAAATGTCAAAATAAAAAATTTTAAAGGTTGGCAGTATTAAAATGGAATGATTTAAGGTTAAAAATCAAGTTGCAGAAGTATTCAAAATAAGGAAGCATCTCATTTGAAATCTGGATAGTTGTAGCACGATTTTAAAATTTAAAGAAATTTTTTTAATGTTTATTTATTTATTTATTTATTTTGGAAACAGACAGTGAGAGCCAGGCAGAGGCAGAGAGAGAGAGGGAGACACAGAATCCAAAACAGGCTCCAGGCTCTGAGATGTCAGCCCAGAGCCCGATGCAGGCCCAAACCCAGGAAGTATGAGATCATGACCTGAGCCAAAGTTGGACGCCCAAATGACTGAGCCACCCAGGGCGCCCCATGATTTAAAAATTTTATATTGTTGGAATTCATATTTTAGCTTTTCACGCTTTCCAAAATAATGAATAATAAAGCAGTAATATCTGCTTTCAATCTCAAACATAATTAAAGAATTATCATAAAATTACTAACCACAAATTTTAGAACACTGTTATGTGACGTTCTAATTATGCCCACTTTTGACAACAGTTTAATGGAAACTTTTCATATCAACTATTGTCACAATTAAAATATAATTTATTAATTGCAGCCCAAGGGAGCTTATCTACCAACATTATCCTTTGTCTTGAGGAACATTGCCTTCAAGCATCTTCCATACATTCCTTCCTACTACAAGTCATTATTGCCTCAGAGAATCCATTTTCCATACTTTTAAACAGATAAATAGTTCTCAACATATGTTGTTGTTCTGTGCAATCAACTCCATTGCTCAAAAACTTTCACTAATGATTCACTATTACTTGAGGAAAACAGAAAAACAAAACCGAACAAATAAAAATCTCTTAGCTTTGGTTTCAAATCCGGTCAGAAAAACAAACAAAATAAACAAAACTTTATTACTGAGATCAGTACAAACCCCCTATTAGTATGCTAATAAAGAGTTACTTAAAGGAATGCCCTAAAATGAGTCCTGATAAGTCAGGGAGAAGGCAAGGGAGCCAACTTCCATTACAATGCTAGCCATACTAAATATTCATGAGAGCTCACTTTGAGAGTGCCCTTCCATCAATAATGTTAAAGATGACATCTGCATTATAAGAAAACTACTTAGCATGTTGAAAGAGTGCACAGAGTTGAGCCTTAAGATAGGCAAGCCTTCTGAAAACTTACAGTGGTTTGCAGTAGAGGGTCAACAAGCTTTTCAAGCTTTTTAACACTAAATCTCCTAGTGTTACATTATACGTTTACATTTGTAAAAACAAAACTCAAGTTATAATAGGTTATCCTGTGTCTACAGAGGTTAAAGTTTGGACGTATCTTTTTTTTCTTTAATGTCTATTTATTTATTTTGAGAGAGAGTGCACAAATGGGGAAAGGGGCAGAGAGAGAAGGAAAGAGGGAGAATCCCAAGGGGACTCCACGCTTAGCATGGAGCCCAACATGAGGCTCAAATCCAGGAACCTTGAGATCATGACCTGAGCTGAAATCAAGAGTCAGACGCTTAACTGACTGAGCCACCCAGGTGCTCCTGGACATACATTTAGGACTGTAGACGCTGTAGTAGGAGTCAAACAAGTACATTGATTTAAAAATATTTTCAAGCATAACAATTTCACTATACAGAAGAGCAAGGGATGACAAATTATAGATGCAAAGTAGTGATGGAAGTTATAATGCTGAAATATGTGCCTGCAAATGCTACACATTTTACATGTATATTGTCAATCCTTTCTCTTTTGTTCTGAGAGGAGAATTAGGTAAGTACTCATATTGATGGTGAGGGGCAGCTATTTTCTTGAAAATATATGAGAAAACAATGCTCTTATCATAACATTCTTTAGGCTGAAATATAAAATAAACAAATGGATAAAATCACAAAAAAATGAACAGAAGAAAATATGTTAGGATCTATGGAATAAAAACCAAAACAACAACAACAAAAGACAAACATGTTCCTGGATTTCATTAACGTTAAGTATTATAAAGATGTAAAGATGTAAATTTTATCCAAAGTAACTTATTTTTAATGAATTTCAATAAATAAATAGGGATTTTTGTTCTGTGAGGTTTTTAAAAAGCAGGTAACAGTCCAGTTCTAAAATGAGAAAATTAGGGGCGCCTGGGTGGCGCAGTCGGTTAAGCGTCCGACTTTAGCCAGGTCACGATCTCGCGGTCCGTGAGTTCGAGCCCCGCGTCGGGCTCTGGGCTGATGGCTCGGAGCCTGGAGCCTGTTTCCGATTCTGTGTCTCCCTCTCTCTCTGCCCCTCCCCCGTTCATGCTCTGTCTCTCTCTGTCCCAAAAATAAATAAAAAATGTTGAAAAAAAAAAATTAAAAAAAAAAAATTAAAAAAAATAAATAAATAAAATGAGAAAATTATATTACTCTCTATCGGTAAAGATTGGAAATCTCTTATATAAATGTTCCTCTTTTTTGAACTCAATTTGTTCCTGGTATCAATAGGTTCAAAATCATGCCTATCCTTTCTTCTAGGCATTATACTTCTAAAAATTTATTCTAAGAAAAACAATCATAAATGCAAGATTTGTCTCCACAGCAATAATCATAAAAAATAATTAGAAACAAAGCTCCTATGGGAGATTAGACAATCTAAAATTCATCCATATAATAGAGTACTAGGCTGAGTTTTAGAATTTTAAAAAATATAAAAGAAATATCAAATTAAAGGTAAAAAAAATGGCAAGACAATATTTATAGTATGATTTATCAATGTGATTTCTGTGTGTGTGTGTATGTATGTGTGTGTAGACAGAAAGAAGACAAATGAGGAAAAACTGAGAGAGAGAGACCAAATGACAATAATGTTATCAGTGACAATTACAGGTTGCAAAAAGCCATCCATGGTAGAAAATGACATGTATCATTTAGAAATGCTTTCAGTTGCAGGTAGCAGTTGTTTAACAATAAATGTGACTTAAAGAAATGTTTGTTTTAAGGAAAAAATAAACATTGGCAGTTGTTTCTGGCACTGATTTAGGTACTCAGCATTGTTGTGAGGGCCCCTGATTCCTTTCATGTGTATGCTTTGCCATGTTTAGATTGCTGGTTTTTATCCTTGTTCTTATCTTACTATGGTAACAAGATGGCTACAACAGATTCAGCCATTACATCTGAGTTTAGGGTAGAAGTAAGAGACTGAGGAACAATACCAACCATGTCTGGTATCCTCCAAGAAAAAGGCAAAAACTTTCCCAGAATTGTTTTCTTAGAAGAATGGCTTTATTTCTCATTGACCAGAAATGGATCATGTCACTTCTAGATTCAAAGCAATGTGATAAAGGGAGGAACTTGAGTACCACAGATGATTTAGTCCAGTGGTTTTTAAAATTAGTTGCACACTTATGTCAATGGTTGTCAACCAACATTTTAAGGTATGAAAGGTGAGTTTCTGTCTTGTGGCCTGGTAAGAAATAGAAAGCAGTCATTGATAAAATAATAAATTCTTTTAATGATTCCAGATGAAAAAATCTTCCTTTCTCACCTTCTCCTAGCTTTTTCCTATTAGTTGCCAGCAAGGCATTTAATTGCTTAATCAAACTACTTTCTTCATAAAAAACAATGAAGGGGAAAAACACTCATTTCAATTATCATCATGTGAGTCTAGGAAAATGAAATAAGATTTTTTATAGGAGAAAATTGTGAAAAGATTTAAAATGGACTAAAATTATTATTTTTCTTCTATGGAGAATTCAGTGCTATCTAGGAATATTCTTCCAGGTCATCCGACTCTACAGATCTCTAGATCTCTATGCCTTTCATTATTTTTGAGCTATTTTATAACTTTTTAATTTGTAAATAACTGATGTGAATAATTCTTGACTATAAGCATACAAATACATTTTGTTGGGTGGAATTACAATTAACACCTCTCTTTCTCTTACTGTGTAATATATCAGATTCCTAACTATTTGTAAGTTCTTTTTAGCCTTCCTTATCTGCTGAAGTGTGGTATTTTGAACCTTCTTTGAACGAATTGTAACATTTTATTTGTTCATTCCTTCACTCATGAGTTAAACAGAGTCTTAGATGTGTTGATTTTATAGTTCTATGAGAACAGCATTCAACTCTAAAGTATTCTTTAACACTTAAAAGATGCTGAGGTAAATAGGTGAAATAAAGATTTTGACTTGACCTTGTGTCTGATTTGGTCTCACTCAGAGTCTGCTTTATTACCATAAATAAAATCAGTAGTTAGAGTAGAAGTTGTTTTGTTGAAATATCTGGAATTTAAATAATAAATAATAAATAGAAAATAGAAATAGAAATAATAAAACAACTAATCAATAAACTTGCAGAAAAAAGTAGGTACAGCATAATATTATCAAGTTTATCAAGAGCTAATTTATATGTTGTGTTTTATAGTCCTAGATTCAGAAGAACATCATTCTCTTTCTTTCACTGTTTTTTTTTTTTCCACTTGGTCTTGTCTAGGCCACAACAACTATATAATAATAGTATAATATTTAAGAATTCTCAAATGAGTCAAGTTTGAGCCTGTCTGTTTTAAGAATTGGCATTAGTTTTTTTTTTTTTTAATTTTTTTAATGTTCATTTATTTTTGAGAGAGACAAAGCATGAACAGGGGAGGGGCAGAGACAGAGAGGGAGACACAAAATCTGAAACAGACTCTAGGCTCTGAGCTGTCAGCACAGAGCCTGATATGGGCTTTGAACTAGGGAACGGTGAGATCATGACCTGAGCCAAAGTTGGACACTTAACCAACTGAGCCACCCAGGTTCCCCTGGCATTAGTTTTTAAGAAAAAACAGTAAAAATAGGTGAAAGTCTTTCATTTTTGCTGAATTTAGAAAAAAGTTTCTAGAATTTTAAATTTTATCTAGAACAACTGTTGAGGACTTTTCTAAGAACTTAATAAATATGCCTTTATTGCCAAAAAAACAACCTGTTTTTTAAACTTTGTTCCATTTTATCAACTATTTGATAAATAATAATAAAAAAACACTAATGTATTCATTCACTCTGAATTGTTAATGACTAAAAGTATTGTCCCTTTCAGGGGTTCCTGGGTGGTTCATCAGTTAAGCGTCCCATTTCAGCTGAGGTCATTATCTCAGGGCTTGTGAGGTATTGCATTTGGATCTGTACTGACAACTCAGAGCCTGAAGCCTGCTTTGGATTTTGTGTCTCCCTCTCTCTGCCCCTCCCCTGCTCATGCTCTCTTGCTCGCTTGCTCTCTCAAAAATAACTAACTAACTGAAAAAATGATAAGTAAGTAAAAGTATTGTTCCTTTCAGGAAAGAAGCTTTTAATGATTAATGGTGGTATTTCAACTACCCTGGCAGTTTTGTGTCTGCTGTTTTGGAGGGGGTTGACATAAACATTTCATTAACCCCAAATTGCATCATATAGACTGATTTTATTCTGTACAGTGTATAATCTCTGTTTTGTGCAACTCCCAATGCTTATTGTCTGGCCTGATTACAGCTTGCAAAAAATCTTTGGTCTGTACAAGGTAAATTTAAATTTCTATTTTTACAACATAAACATTCAACATGGTTTTAGTAATGTAAATAAGCTTTGGACAAAATTAGCTAAATAGCAAACATTATCTTTATCCAGCTAGCTAAATTTAATTTATACCAATCAATATTCCTGAAGATTTGGTGAAATGTAAAACATCCTTTCCATAGGAACTAATCTACCCTCTGAATTTTTCCCACTTGTTAAACAGAAGGTGATGGAATATTTCAATTGTCACACAACAAATTGCCCTTATAGAACAATAACCACACACACACACACACACACACACACGAAGTAGGTTTGCAATTAGAATGCTTATAACTTGAACACTAAGTTTGGGACCAGCTGAGTCAAGAATCCATCTTATTCTTAATAAAATCTGAGCTAGATCCACTGCATGCTGGGAACATCACTGTTGGAGATCTCTCTGTGGCAAATGAGTTGCTCTATTCACCCAAGTGGATCTAATAGCCATTTTTCTGAACAGTTGGAGAAATTTTGTTGGCCGGAATGAGGTTTTAAAAACAAAACTGGTAACAATAGCTTTGCTTATCTACCTTGCCAAAAGTATGACCGGAAAATCTGTTTAATGAGATGAAAGGTAGATTGAATGTTTTGGACAACCATGTTTGACAATGTCTCAAGAGAGAGAGGTAACTTCTATTTGAGCAGCCATTTCTACATTGTTATGTTGAAATCTTAGGATTGTATAATATCTCAGGAGGTTGGCGGGGAGGGGAGGACACAATAAGTGGGTAGACCTCTACGTCCTGGGGAACCTCCCTCATTGTATCCAGTTTTTAAAAATCAGTGTTCTGTAAAAATTTCTTTGTTCAGAGAGTTCCACTGCTAAAAATATTGTGCAAGAAAATTACTCTAAACCAGTAATTCTCAATAGTGGCTATTTTGTCCCCAAAGGGATATTTGATAATGTCTACAGATATTTTTTGGTTGTCACAACTTGAGAGTGCTATAGGCATCTCGTTGGTAGAGGTCAGGGATCCTGGTAAACGTCCTAAGGTGCACAAACGTCCTAAGGTGTTGTGGAACGGTTTCCACAACAAAAAATTATCTGACCCAAAATGTCAATAGTACTGGGTTGAAAAACCCAGCTCTAAAACCGAGCTATGATTTCCATAACAGCTCTAAATTCTCTTCTGAAGGGCTGGAAAATATTGATTTTACAATACTGTAGGTATTATTTTTCTTTGTTTCTAAAAGGGCACATTTTTTTTTCTTTGAGAAACATCCTGGTATAGTAAAGAAAGAAGATATGGAATTAGATCTGAGTTAAAATTTTGATTCTTCCACTTATTATCTCTTTAACTGTGGGACGGTCCTTTATCTTTCTCAGTTTCTTTCTTTGAAAAGTGGAGATGTTAATACCAATTTATTGGATTATTGTTAGAAATAAATACAAAATATATTTGTTTAGCTATTTGTACAAATAAGAAACAAAAATAAACTCTCACCCACTGGTAGATACATATGTAGTAAAAACTCTTTAATAAACCTCCCTTCTCTCTGAGGTAATGGAAATTTAAATATACAGGCAGTATTGATTGGCTCTGATCAAGATAAGATTAACATTCTCTTTAGCCTAACCAAACTAGATAGGCATATTCCTAACTCTAGGCCCTTACCTCCCTTTTCTTAGAGCTTATTAAAAAAAAAAAAACAAAAAACAAAAAAAAAACTTGTAATTGCAAATTCTTTTCTACTCCTTTGAAATATATATAATGTCTCATCCTCTTTATAAGCCAGAAATGTCTTTCTCAAGGACCTGGTAACCATCCCTTTGAAGTGTAATTATGAAAAAAGATGAGGCCTCTATCTCCAAGTTTCTGTGGGAGGGTAGGAAACTAATAGGCATCAATTAGCAAACACAGACGACCTAATGATAAGGAAAAACATTTGCAAATTTAGGAATAAGTCAGTGTGCTCAACCCATCTCGTTGATCAACCTCTGCACTGATGTCCTTCCTTTCTTTGATGGTCCCAGACTCTGCTCAGCTTCAGCTTTAAATCAAGGAGAACTAAACACAGATTTTACAGAGGTCAAGAAGAGGGTTGAGAGTGGGAAACTTATCTGGGCAAGCAGATAGCCTTCCCTAGGGAAGTAGAAAAGTAGAGGGTTGGCTCATTCCATCAGCATTATCAGATCCAGTCTTCTTAGAATAAGTGCCAGCTAAGAGGGAGATTCCTGGAATCATTACCCCTGTCCTGGGAATGTCAGTCATCCTAGGGTACAATATGGCCCAACATAGCAGACAACAAACTACTTTATGGGTTTGGATCTCTCAGCTAGGTCCAGAATTATTTATAGGAGAACTTTATACATAACCAAGTTGTTTCAATTCTCTTGAAGAGATTATGCAATATAATTATGCAATATAATTATTGCTCTTATGATTGCCATTATGCAAGATAATTTCTTAGACCTTACATATCACATTTCACTTAGCTACTTCAATAAAAATAATATAACATAACAAGGAAAACTAAAATTTCAGGGATAGAGTAACAGTTTTATTTAGGAATGTGAATTTGGCCATAGACCAAATTTTCAAGTCACCTATTTCTGTTCTGTTGGAACGAAGTCACATCCATTTGTTGAAGTATTGTCTGTGACTGCTTTCTAACTAAGACAGAGGCAAGTAGTTGTGACAAAGACCCTACAGCCCCAAAAGTCTAAAATGTACTAAAGTGTTCTTTTTGGCTCTTTGTGGAAAAAAGTTTGCTGATTCCTGTATGAAGGAATAGAAACCTATAGAGGTTCTGTGATTTAAGTAGAATTGCAGAATGGGGCTAATTATAAAACTCTGGCTTATAATGACTAGGTTATATGTCTTGATGTTACTTATAAACTTGTCCCTGCCGTAATAAAAAGTAGATAAGAGTTCAGGTCTCTTAAAAGGCCAAATAAATGGCACCCCTATAGTCTTTCAGGGCTCTAAACAAGTTGAAAAACAAAACTAGGAGAGGTAGATGGAAGCTTTTTCAGTGTTGGTAATGATGCAGTGAGAACCTATGGCTTAGTGTCAGCCTTTGGACCTGTTAACTGAATCCTGTGATGAAGCAAATTTAACCACTGGAGCAGAGCAGCCCCCCTATTCACCCCCAGAAGGGTGGGAGTATCGAGCCAAACATGCCAACATATTCTTCCCATATTTACCAATCATTCTGTCCAGAAATGAAGTGGAGAAAGGCCTAGAAAGAGGACAGAATAATGTGCTGGGTAAATTGCTCCTCTAGAGAAACAGGAAAGGGGAAAAAAGATTTCCTTCTAACAGACAGTTGAATCATAAGTCTTAATAACCAAAGTGGGTGATGGGATTTGAGATGTTGTACAGTTTATATATTGCTTATTTTTACTTTCAATGTTTTTTTTTTCAAAAATGAGCAAAACTTACTTCAGATAAAACTATGTAAATTAATGATATATACTAAGGTTTTTCTAGAAGCTTTGTAAAGATGAAACATTAAGTACAAAAATGCTTAGTCATTTTTACATTTGCAAAATCTTAACAAAATTTAGGCACTTTTAAAGTTCTTTTTGTTCTTGTTGCTATGCTATTGCCTCTTTTTATTTTTAATCCTCCACACTTTTTTAGTCCCTACAACTCACTCATCCTGAATGCTTTACCATTATCCAGTGACAGGTAAGGAGGAGATGTATACAATAAAGGATAGTATTAATACAAATAAAATAGTATAGGTTTATAAGTTGTCAAATCATCCCTTAACTTTTTTCAGTTTTGGAAGTTTGATTTTTTTTCCTTACTTTGTTTAGTAACACTGTTGAAGACTTAGAAAATATATAACTACATTCTGAATATAACTTCTTCCATTAACTAACAACTTTGTATTACCGCATATTGACATATACTGATTAATTTCCCTGGAAGGAAATGTAGTCTTCTTTATATACAATCTCTAGTGAGCTGTGCCTAAGCTCGAGGTCTAGCTTTTTGCCCACATCTTCACTTGATCAAGTGAATTCATAGGTTCTCACTACCCAATGAATCCAATCCAATGTTAGTACAAATGGTTTTGCATCATACTATCACTTATGGAAAAATATATATGATGGATGGTTTTATGTTATTTGAAGGACAGTGATATTTGCTCTTCCGTGAGGAAAACATCTCATCCAAGATTATGAAAAACAAAACAAACAAAACCCCAAATTGAATAGTAATGCTAGTTCAAATTCTTGTTGGCTGTATACTTCTTTGTGGCAAATTAAATACATAGCATCACAATCTGATACCTTTGTACCACTGTTGTAGGAAATATACCAGAATAACTTGGTTTCTTCCTATTGAACCCTTATATCACAATATAATTTGGATGACAGGGGTTTCCAGAAAAGGTTTATTTTATTTTTAAATATTTTTATTTTATTTCACTCACTGGCATATTGAACAAAATCAAGCCATTTGGGTATTAACACACAATATATGACAATATCATTGCTTTATTGGAATGTTAGATGTAGAAAACCTAAAATATATTATTATTCTCAGAATAATCACAAGGGAAGAAATGTTCTGTGGATATGAATAATGTAAAGAACCAATTGAGCCATCCATCTTAATTTCAGTAACAACTAACTCCCAATCATTGAAATAATTACTATTATTATTATTTTATTATTATATTAGACAAAAAGAGATCCTTGGCTGAAGGTATGAAACAATTTTAAACGTATAAGCCTTTAAGAAGTTAGTTATAGCTCCATTTCTGGCTCACTATCTCTGAGGAATAAAATAATAAATCATTCTTGCAAGGGCAACAAAGCTAAAATAAACAGGTAAGATTACATCAAATTAAAAAGCTTTTGTAAGAAAAAGAAACCATCAACAAAATGAAAAGGTAACCTACTGAATGGGAGAAGATACTTGCAGATCATACATCCAATAGGGGTTAAATATACAAAAATACAAAGACCTTACACAACTTAATATAAAAAAACTAAAAAATAGATAATTGAATAGAAATTTTTTTCAAAGAAGATATACAGATGTCCAACAGGTACATGCTCAATATCACTAATTATCAGAGAAATGCAAATCAAAACCACAATGAGATATCACTTCATATTTATCAGATTGCCTACCAACAAAAAAAGTAATGAGGGTTGGCGAGAATGTGGAGGAAAAGGAAACCCTCATATACTCTTGGTGGGAATGTAAACTGTTTCAGCTACTATGGAAAACAGTATGGAGGTTCCTCAAAAATTAAAAATGGAACTACTGTATGATCTTGCAATTCCACTTTTGGATATTTACTCAAAGAAAATGAAGACATCAACTCAAAGTGTTATATGCACCTCCATGTTCATTGAAGCCTTATTTGCAATAGTCAAGATATGGAAACAACCTATGTGTCCATCAAATAGACAAATGGATAAAGAAGATCTCTCCCTCTCCCTCTCTTTCTCTCTCTCTCTCTCTCTCTCTCTCTCTCACACACACACACACACACACAGGAATGTTACTTGGCCATAAAAAGAATGAAATCTGGCTTTTGTGACAACATGGATGGACCTAGAGGATATTATGCTAAGTGAAATAAGGCAGACAGAGAAAGACAAATACCATATGATTTCACTTATATGTGGAATCTAAAAAACAAGAGATGAACAAACAAAACAAAACAGAAACAGACTCATAGATACAGGAAACAAATCGTTGGTTACCAGAGTGGGGAGGTGTTGTGGGGCAGGCAAAGTAGGCAAAGGGATTTAAGAGGAACAAACTTCCAGGTATAGAATAAATAGGTAATGGAATTATAATATACAGTATAGGGAATATAGTCAGTAATATTGTAATAACTTTGCATAATAACAGATGGTAACTAGACTTATCATGGGGATCATTTCATAATGTATAAAAATATTGAATCACTATGATGTACACCTGAAACTAATAGGATATTGTATGTCAATTATACTTCAATTAAAAAATAGTTGTTAAATAATTCACTAATTCTTCTCAGGATAATATCTTTCTACTAACGACCCCCTTGACACTGTGTGCTTCTCTGAAACTTTGAAATTTAAAAGTTTCCTATACACATATTGAGAATTTTCCCTTATCATTTGTATTGGCTGAACTTATTCTTATTGTCCTGCCCTTGGATGGTATGGCTGTGACAATGTTTCCTTTTGGCAAATTGTCACCTCAGTTAGTCTGAAGAGGAGCCTTGACTGGTAGCATAGCTGGCATTCTGATGTGATCCCAGCAGGCAAAGACAGACAAGCTGTCATCCTCCCTGGAAAACGGCTGCTATGCAGAACAATTCTGTCTGGTGGGAAAAGGCTAGATTTCCCTGGAGATAGACTACTGCATGTGGGTTTATATTTATTGCAGATTCACTTGATTTGGTAGATGGATTTGGATGGAAATTCTTATTATTAGTCAGCCTGATGTTTCTTTAATGTTCCTCGGTGGTATTCCCCCGTAGCTATGTCTTGGCTCTGGAAACACAAAATCTCAGTTTAATGATTGGTATCCTCCCTGGAGATTTGTATTCTCCTCCCTACCCTGCTCCTGGAATTCTCCATAACCTTGTGGAGCAAACCAACTCAGCACTTAGGGTATGCATACTCCCAAGAGTTTCGGATAGTTTACAATAATCTTATTAACTGGAGGCAAGAGAATATTTGAATATTCAAAAGAATATGTGTATCTCGGTTATTTGATTTCATAAGTGGACTCACTTTGCTAGAATCACCGAAGTATGTATCACTTTGAACAACCAGTTATGTTTATGTCTTTTTTGTGTCCTGCTGGTAGTCCAATTTTCCTGTCAGAGTTTTGGCCCATAGTTTATGCTTCTGGATTAGAAATGATGTATACTAAAAGGTGCTCTAATGAAGAAACATCAAAATTTGATAGTTCTAACAACAAATAAAATTTATTTTCCTCTTTCAAAGTGGTCCATTGTGGTTCAGTGTGGATATTACAAGTCAGCTCTATATAGTCATTTAGATACATAAGTCGATGTGCTATCAACGTATGACTTAAGGTTCATGTGTTCATGCTCACTGTCATTTTGCCAAATCAAGTACTATTGTCCAAAATTTCCTCTAAAGGAAGTGAGGCAGAAGTGCACAGCACTTTGGCCTACATTTTATTGACAAGACCTTAGTTTTATCTGTCTACTTACAAATGGAGTTAGGAAACTGAGTCCTTATCTGTGGCTATATCCCAGCCTCACCTCCATGCTATGGACTAAAGGGAGGCATACTTTGTCGGATATCCAAGCATGTCTTCCACATTGTTTCCATCTCCCTAAACTTTGTGCTCCTCTCCTTTACTTTGGGACCCTGGGGACTAGTAAGTACCTTCTAAGGAATATGGAGAACTCTTTTCCCTGGGCCTGCTATACTATATAGTCCCTTCCTTATTGGCTCAAGGCAGAGCTTGAACCCCTCAAACCTCCCATCTTTAGAAATGTTCAGCTGAGTAATAGATGGACACTGTATCATCATATAGACCCTAAATTTCTGAAAACATCTGTCAAGTTCTTCTAACAAAACTATCACTGTCTCCCTCTCTGACCCTGTGACTCCACTAAGAACAATTCCATGATAGGCCTGTAAATCTCTGGTCAGTGACCTGCCTGGCAGGTGTGGAGAGTCTTTCCTCTCATTTTGCAGGTATGTCCAATCTTTACAAATTAGCCTCTCGGAGCTTACTCTACCTTGGCTGGGGGTGGGGGGTGTTGAGGGGAGTGGGGGGATTCTCTTAAGAAGATCCTATTTTCTAAAACTATCAATTCCTTTCTGCTTTCCATTAGTTTTGGAGAAAATAGGCAAGGGTTGGCTGGCCTGATGGTTGGGATTAAAGAATATGTTGAGCAACTTATTAAAAAACTCTGAGGGGAACACCTTGATCCAATTGTAGATTGTGGAGAGTTTATCTTTCCTTGTTTCTCAGGTCTGGGCAATAAATGCCCACTCTGGGGTAAGAACAGTCATACTCAAAATACTGTCTTCTAGATCTTGTCTATACCCATCTAATACTTTATAGAGTTGTTGTCATAGCACAGATCCAACTTTTAGTTAGCGATTGGTAATGAATTAATAACTGAACAATATTCCATGATGTACTTCTTTGTCTAGTTTTATAGATATTATTATCAGTGTCATAGGAAGTTTTTAGGAAGTTTGGAAATTACAAAGAAAGTAGGTATATTTTATAATTACTGTTCATAACAACTGATCCTTTTGAGATTTTTCAAAGCAATTTAAACGATGAGGAGTAAAATATTGAAAAAAAATTCAGGAGCAATGGTCACACCAAAGTGCCATTCTGTTTTGACTCAGACTCTTTTGGTGATGCATTAAAAAATTTAATTTAATAGAAAATGTTGTTAAGTATAGAACAGACATTATTATGAAAAAAAATTGAAGTTCAGGATAGAGGAAAAGCAAATAAGACAGCTCAACTAAGTTCATCTCTAGACTAGACAAATTATATCTCCTAATACTGGAATCCCTTTCAGTGATGGCAAATATAATAAAGCATAGAGGAAAAAAAATAATGTAAATACTGTGATAATAAAAATGTAGGAAAAAGTTGTTTTTCTGAAATACTTGAAAAATAAACCCCATATTGAATTCCTGTCAAAGCTTCCAAAATACATTCCTGATTTTATTGAATGTCTGCATTATATATAACTCTTATATTTTAATACCAAAAGCTACATTAAATGTATACATCTTAAAAAATTTTGAGCATTTTATTTTATTTATGTATTTATTTTTTTGAGATACTGAGAGAGTGTGAGAAGGGGAGGGGCAGAGAGAGAGGGAGACACAGTATCTGAGGCAGGCTTCAGGCTCTGAGCTGTCAGCACAGAGCCTGATACCAGGCTCAAACCCACGTACATGAGATCGTGACCTGTGCCGAAGTTGGATGCTCAACCGACTGAGCCACTCAGGCACCCCTCAAAGTATACATCCTAATGAATCTTAAGGAAATCACCAACTAGCCACTACCATGTTTGTAGTAGGACATTATTCATAATATCAGAAGTTCTCAGTACACCTCTCTTTCTCATAACCTCCACTCTCCTGCTAAGGATGACCAGCATCCTGACTTCTCTGGAAATCACTTCAATTTCCTTAGTTTCATCACCCAAATATGCATATCTAATCCTTGTAGTTTACTTTTTACTTTTTGAGGTACAGTTGATATGCAATAAATTAGATATAAGCAGAGTATACAATTGAATGAGTTTTCACATGTGATCACACCCATGAAAGCATCACCACAATCAATATAATGAACATATACATCAGCACTAAAACTTACATTGCGCCCTTTTGTAATATGCCCCCTTCCATGACTTTTTCTGCCACCTCATCTTTTGGAATATACCCTGTTTTACTTATTGGTCTCAAAATTCCCAGGTCTGACTTAATATCATTTCAGAGTAAACAAATAAATCCTGTGTCTGTAGTCCCACAGAAATTTTAAACTCCCCAAAATAGTAGTTAAATGGAGTGAATTGGTTTCTAAGATTTTATGCCCAAGACCTGGTCCTCCAAGTTGTTCTAATGCTAAGAAAGGACAACTTTCCCATGGAGTACTCAATTCCATTAAGTAGTTATAGTCCAGATATTGCTGAGAAGTGTTTCAAAGAATGAGCCCCAGACATACGTTTTTAAATCTATATCTATAATGCACAATATATTCATGGCATAATATTTTATTAATATTAATTTATATTTAATAAAATATTTATTTATGGGGTGCCTGGGTGGCTCAGTCGTTTAAGCGTCTGACTTCAGCTCAGCTCATGATCTTGTGGTCTGTGAGTTTGAGCCCTGCGTCCGACTCTGTTCTGACAGCTCGGAGCCTGGAGCCTGCTTTGGATTCTGTGTCTCCCTCTCTCTCTGTTCCTCCCACTTGCACTGTCTCTCTCTCTCAAAAATAAATGAACATTAAAAAAAAAGAATAATAGTAAAATAAAATATTTATTTATATTTATTAATATTTAATTTAATATTTAAAATATTAAAATATGTTATTTGGTTATATTACATATTATTTTTTACTCCATTAAATATATGCAAATACATATTGCATAATAAATATATTTGATTCAATATTAATTATATATTATATATGCATATATGTCATAGATTCTAAAATATATTCAAAGTTTGTGAAATGTGTCGTTGATAGAACAGCATTAACCTTAGTTCATCTTGACCCCTGTTGGAAGACAGTCGCATACTATTCAGTTCATTCTGGTTTCAATAATTTGTAAAATTCATATTGATTATTTTTACACATATCTCACTGCTCCTTATTGAATTATTGCATAAATGTGATTTATAAAGTTACTGCTTCAGGGACACCTGGGTTGCTCAGTGGATTAAGCATCTGACTCGATTTTGGCTCCGGTCATGATCTCACAGTTGGTGTGTTAGAGCCCTGCATTCAGCTATCACCGACAGTGTGGAGCCTGCTTAGGCTTCTCTTTCCCTTTCTCTCTGCCCCTCCCCTGCTCATGCTCTCTCTCTTTCTCTCTCAAAATAAATATATAAAACTTAAAAAGAAAGATTTAAAATTGCTGCTTCAATGCGTCTTATTTGCCATATATATTATGTTTTTTAATATGGTGTCCATAATTTTCTATCATGATTTTTTTCTTCCAATCTACACCATCTGTAAAATTTTTATTTTATAATGGATTTTGATATATCCTCAATATTTTTAAGTTTATACTATTATAATAAATGAAAAATATGGATTTTTAAGAGATGAATATAACAGTGTTCCCCTGTACTCATCCATATATTTACTGTGTATATATTTTACCTTATTTTACTACAACATTATACATTTTAAATGAAAAAAAGGAAAGCAAGTCCTTTATACTTTATGATTCTTTCCATTCTATTTTCAAGTGGATTTATTTCCATAATCAATTAATAAATAATTTTACATTCTTTTTTTTTAATTTACCAAACATAACTATTTTTCATGGAGTTTCTTAGGTTTGGAGGCATAACTTACAATTATTTCCTATAATATTAAAAAAATTATTTTTTAATGTTTATTTATTTTTGACAGAGAGAGAGAGACAGAGCATGAGCGGGGGAGGGGCAGAGAGAGAGGGAGACACAAAACCTGAGGCAGGCTCCAGGCTCTGAGCTGTCAGCACAGAGCCCCACCCGGGGCTGGAACTCAGACTGCAAGATCATGACCTGAGCTGAAGTAGGACGCTCAACTGACTGAGCCACCCAGGCGCCCCATCCTATAATATTTTTGAATGGATGTATGTTAATTTATATTTTGGCTATTTCTAATATCTGACTCTTGAAATTGCACTTAGCTTTGTATATTTCTTATTGAAATGTTCTGATTACAACATAGTCAGCCTTATGAAATTTTATTCATTCTTCAAGAATTAATTTATTTTTTATTTTTTTATTTTTTAAAATATCTATTTTTGAGAGAGAAAGAGAGAGTGAGTGGGCAGGGGCAGAGAGAGAGGGGCAACACAGAATCTGAAGCAGGCTTCAGGCTTCCAGCTGCCAGTGTAGAGCCCAAGGCGGAACTCGAACTCACAAATGGTGAGATCATGACCTGAGCCGAAGTCAGAAGCTCAATTGACTGAGCCACCCAGGCGCCCCAAGACTTAATTCACTTTTAAAATGTTTATTTATTTATTTTGAGAAAGAGAGAGACAAAGGGCAGAGAGAGTAGGAGAGAGAGAGTCCCAAGCAGGCTCCACACTGTGAGTGCAGAGCCCAACACAGGGCACAACATGAGCTGAAATCAGGATGGGCCACTTGACTGACTGAGCCACCCAGGCACCCCAAGACTTAATTTAAACATAATTTCTTCCATATAAAAAGTTTCTGAACCCAAATCCCTAGCTTCTTTTTCCAGAAGTTTGGCCTATCTTTTTTGTACTCCTGTAATCCTGCATATACTCACTGTTTTGGACCAAATGTTTTCCCCTCAAAATTCATAGGCTGCAGTGCTAACCTTCAACATTATGGCATTTGATGTGGGGGCCTTTGGAAGGTGACTAGTTTTAGATTCAGTCACAAGCTGAGGACACTCATGATGAGATTGTTCTTAGAAGAGGGAGAGAGAGACAAAGATGCCTGACTCCCGCACATGTGAAGGCCCTGTGAGGACACAACAAGAAGGCAGCAGCCTGCAAGTCAGGATGCATGATCTCACAGGAACCAAATCTGCCAGCACCTTGTTCTTGGACTTCCAAAACTGTGAAAAAGAAATGCCGTTTAAGTCACCCAACCCTATGGTATTTTGTGATAGTGGCCTGAGTTGACTAAGACATCTACCTTTATTTCCTGAAGCAACTTGCTGACCTAAAATTGGCTTCATATGTGTATAAACTCCTCGGGAGTAGAAAATGTGTATGTAATCATTCTTTTGCGTTACTAATTTTCACAAAGGACTTACCAGCACAGAAATTTCCTTCAGTAAAAGTAGTTATAGTTGTAACTATATTATCAGTCTTGAAATCCTGGCCTTGGCACTTCTTACCTTTGTGAACTTGGACAAATTACATTCCTGTGCCTCAGCCAACTCATTTGAAAAGAGGACAGTAATAGTGACTACCTACTAGTAATAATAATAGTAGTAATAACTCATATCTCATAGGTCGTATCAGAGACTAAATGTACTAATTAGAGCAAAGTGCAAGAAATAGTGTCTGGAGCATAGTATGATTCATTTCATGTCAGCTATTATTATTATTATTCTTTTATAATTATATCTGTTGAAAGTATGCTACACTGTACCCAAACCTTATAGAGGAGTGTATATGTTTTCCTTGAGATTAAGATAAATATCTGATTATATTACTACAGGCTAACAGAACCATATAATTATAGGTTTGAAAGAAATATGATGAAGTGCCTCAGATAATAAGTATCCTTGAACTTTTTTATTTTTTATTTTTTTATTTAATGTTTTAATTTTTTTTTTGAGAGAGAGTGTGAGTGGGGGAGGGGCAGAGAGGGAGACAGAGGATCCGAAGCCACTGACAGCAGCCAGCCTGATGTGAGGTTTGAACTCATGAACTGTGAGATCATGACCTGAGCCAAATTCGGATGCTCAACTGACTGAGCCACCTAGGGGCCCCTCCTTGAACTTAAAAAAAAAAAACAAAAACAAAAACAAATGAAGTGGGGAGCCTCAGTGGCTCTGTCGGTTAAGCATCTGATCTTGGCTCATGTCATGATCTCATGGTTCATAAGTTCGAATCCTGCTTTAGGTGAGCTGGAGCCCCACTCTGGACTCCGCACTCTCTCTATGCACCTTGCTCACTCATGCTCTCTCTCTTTCAAAACAACAACAAACAGCAAAAACAAAAACCAACCAACCAAACAAAAAAACAAGTAAAGGATAATTTACAGAAAATGTTGAAGTCCTAACCACCAGTACCTCAGAATGTGACATTATGTGGGAATGGAGTTGTTGTAGATGTCATTAGTTAAGAGGAGGTCACAGTGGAGTTGGGTGGGTGGGCCCTTAATCCAATATGATTGGTATATCTTCAGAAGGGAAGAGACACACAGAGAGAAGATGGCCATGTGATGATGGAGGCAGAGATTACAATGAAGCATCTTCAAGCCAAGGAACACCCAGGATTTCTAGTAAACTCTGGAAGATGGAAGAGGCAATAAAAGACACTCCTATACTGGTTTCAGAGGGAGTCATAGCCTTGCTGATTCCTTGACTTCTTGCTTCTAGTCTTCAGAACTACTGCAAAGCAAATTTCTGTTGTTTTAAGCCACTTAGTATGTGGTACTTTTTTTTACGGAAGTCCTAGGAAACTGATATAGGATGTGTGTATTTTTGTCTGTGGGAAGGTTGTAAATAACTTGTGGCCAGAGGGAACACTATGGTAGGTTAAAAATGATTATGCATTTTTGGGCCATATCCTCAAAAGGAGGTTTGTTTATTCCTTTTCTCACTGAATCTGGCTGACCTTATGACTTCATTTGACCAGTAGAGTGAGAAGAAAATGATTCTGTTTCAACATCAAAGATTTGGCCTTAAAGAGATTATCAGCTTCTGCTTTTGTGCACTGTGAATATTTTCTCTTTCAGCATATTGAGAGAAGCCCAGATCACACAGAGACACCACATGGAGGATTGCTGAGGCGATCTGGTTGACAGCCTCAGATGAGCTCTGAGCTAACACACCAGCATCAAATGCCAGTCTTGTGAGCATGTGATCTTGGATGTCCCAACTAGCCAAAGCTTGGGAAGACTGCAGTAGAAGCACCCAGGTGAACATAGCCACCTTACATACTGTTGAGGGATAATATGTGACTTTTGTTGTAGGGTACTGAATTTGGGTATTTCATTTTGTGGTAATAGCAAACAAAAATATCTTCATTTGTTGAGTGCTTATCATGTACCAGACACTGTGCCAGAAACTTTGCATTCATTATCTCATTAAATCTTCACCAATTTATAGGTTAGATATGATTCCCACTTTAAGATTAAGTTAGAACATTTCCTGGCTAAAAGGGGAAAGGAATGCTACAGAGATATGTTAAAATCCAGTCTGCATACTCATGTGTTTTCATATAATTTTGTTAAAAGACCACATAACCTTGGTGAGTCATTAACCCCCATTGTGAACGTTTTTCTCATTCATAAAACAAAACTGATGACCCACATGTTTATCATGATAATCTTAGGCATATATAAATTATCCCGTGTAGCCTAAAATCTGATATACATAGCGTGTAAAAGTGTATTTAAAATCATATCTAAGCTACAAGTGTAAAGCATAAAACATTTATTTTGAACTGGAAATGAAATGTCTCTTTAATAACTTCACAAGTGCACTTACTGTTCTTTTAATTTTGTGCATATATTTTGCCATCAGTACTTGTGAGAGTGCTACATGTAAGAGAAAAATAATCTTCCTCCAATGTGATGGCAAAGACAACCTCATAGGCAATGGAAATGCTGTGGTTTTCTTCATTGCCTGTTCTTTTATTCACAATATCCATAAACTTTCAGGTTGTTTTCTCAAGCACTATTGAGTCTTTGCTTGATTCTTGCTACACTCATTTCTTTGGGCCACATTCCTGTCTTTTCTAGAGCCAAGCCACCTGAGCTGAAGGCGTTTTTGTGGAATTAAAACCTACACTCACACACCCGCACGGCTGTATTAGCATCGGGAAAATGGTCAGGTTCATTAATTCAGAAGAATGTGTCAGGGAGCCAACTGAAACCTGGTACTGAGAGTATGGTTTTTCCACTTGTTCCCAGGAGTCTGGTGCTCACTGAAATGTATTCACTGGAGGAGTATTTGTTTTTTCAGTAGAACAGTCAGCTTCAGAGGGCATTGTTTCCACACTTTTCAAATACAGCAATATTAGACACTATACAAACACATTGAATACCAATGTTTTTTCTTAGTACCTCATCAGTGCCAGAGCTTCATACAAATAAAACAGCATCCTTTGGAACAAATGGTTATTATTTAATGGGTGACATAGGTGAAATTATACAAATATGGGTATGTTTATGGGTACAGATATAGGCATAGATATAGAAATAGGAACAGAGGTGATAATATGAATAATGATATAATCAGAGCCACATCATTATAATAATACCTTCTCACTAACACATTTTGCTGGTTTTCTTCCTGAACTGGCTGTTCCCACTGACATCCCTTTAATCAAAACTTGCTCCTCTTGTGTAGGCTTAAGGGTCAACCTAATCACCTCGATGTAGAAAGTCTTGTACAGTCAAGTTTCAAGCTGACCTCCCTCTATTGTGTAACATATCACCTGTGCCAGTCAAAATAGATTTCTTATTGTCCCTCAGAAAAATCATATGTGATTTTACCTATGTGACTTTTCTCCCATAACTGGATCCTCCTCATCTGGAATGATCTACTTGCTTCTCTATACCTGTGCAAGGCAAACTCAATTCAAGCTTCATAAAGCCTGCAATAAATGCTCTCTCTTCCAGTGATTCTTTTCATTCTCTGAAATTCTACAGCACTCATTGCCTCAACCACTCTCTTGGCACTTTGCCCTGCATTTTTACTTATCACTTTATGTATGGATCCTGTCACCCAGAAGAGCTTGTCAGGCCTTTAAGAGTAGAAACCATGTCTCATAACTATTTATCTTCATTGCCTAATATAGAAATCCCTGTGGGTAGTGTGCTCATGATTAATATTTGATGCTGATGATTTTAATAAATTTTAGTTATGCACAGATCATATGTTATACTTAAGTTTCTGGTCTGTCACATTCTTGGCATTAGGGAGAGTTTTTGTCATGACTGTATGTTAAGATAGGCAAAGCAATTGTAGATGTTTTGGTCCAAAATAATTTTTATTATAATGAACTATTAAATAAAAGCCAACGGGAAGAATTCTTGACTAAACAAGAAGATATTTACAGAAACAGCATGGCTTGGTTGAGTTCAAACTGCAGGGCAGTTGTCTAAAATAAATGGAAATGCTATGGAAACAGATCTCTGATTGGTAGAATCCATATTTTTCCACTCTTACCTCATATGACCTTTCTCAGGAAAGCCTAGACACAGGCAGGTTTGTGCTATTCTTTGAATAGATTGAGCTAGCACCTATGGGAAACTGCTTCCTTCTCGCCTTGAAACAGATTCCCTGTGTGACTGTGTCAAACTTACATCAAATATTCTCTTCCTCCAAGCACTGAAACCTTAGCTACAATCTCACTCTCACTCTCACATCAAAACCCTATGTTATGCATGACTGCCTACCTATGAATTCCTTAGTTAACCTTTGCAGCATGGTGTAAAATGCAGGTCATGGTCCCCCAAGGATTTCTACATCCTAATCCCTAGAACCTGAGAATATATTAGGTTACATTCAAGGCAGAAATAGTACTGGAACTAAGAATTAAGGTTGCTCATCAGCTGCTCTTGTGATGGAAAGTTGATCCTGGATTATCTGGGTGGCCCCAATGTAATCACAAAAGTAGTTAAAAGTGTAAGAGAGAAGTAGAGTAGAGAGTCAGAGAGATGACAGCATAGGGAAGACTGAGCCCAAAGTTGCTGGCCTTGCAGATGTAGTAACAGTCCCATAAATCAAGGAGTGCAGGGAGCCTGTAGAAGCTGGAAAAGGCAAAGGTTATATAATCTCCCTCATAACCTCCAGAAGGAACACAGCCCTGCCAACTGATTTTTAGCTCACTGAGATCCATTTATGACTTTTAATGTCCAGAACATTTAGAAAATAAATTTGTGTTGTGTTGTTTTATGCCACTAAATTTGTGCTAATCTGTTATTACAGCAATAGGCAAGTAATACAGGTGGATGATTTCATTGACAGTTTGAATAGTTTCCTACCAATGGGAAGGGGTAAAAACCCAGTTCCTCTTTCACAGAAGATCTTTTATAGGTTAGCACTTTCCAGTTAAAATCCAATTCCTCATGCTAGCCTTAGTGCTTCCAGGTCTTTCAAATTATTTCACATCCATTATATCACTAAAATTTCACATTATGGCTGCCCAGTTGCTATTACAGGGATTATTCTCTGCATTGAAATGATGAGGAAATTGAGGGTATAGAGGTTCAACGACTCATGTTCATGATACAGTAGAGGACACAAAGTACAGTCTAAAACTGAAAGCAGACAGAAATGAAACAGACATCTGAAGTCTCCAATATTAGTTGCTCTTTATTTCTAAGTCACCTAAGAATGAATTTAACCCTGTGTCATTTTTTTGTACCTGTGTATAGTTATTCCCAGAATTAGTGTTATGAGTTACTTTTAGAAAGTGTAAGAGAGATCATTTTTGTAAAGAATCTTAAAAGCTGACGAGGGAAATTAGTGAAATGTCATGATCTGTGGTAATTTTTGAATCATATGGGGCCACCCTTGTCTACATTTTAAACCATATCTCCTCCAGTTCCTTCTTGTTCATTATGTTTTAGCCTTACCCTCTTTCTGTGCCTGGACACACTGAGCTCTTTTCTACCTCGTACTTATGTATTTAACATTCTTTTTGTCCAAAATGCTCTCATCCAAATTTTTCCACATTTGATTTTTTTCTTTTAATTGCTTAAGTTTCACTACTCAGTCCATTACTGATCACCTATCCAGAGAGGACAGTAACTTTCTGGTTCATCCTCAATATATCCTGTATGCTGCTTTTTCCAGTATATCCTCAATACTTAGAATATTGCCAGGAAGATATTAATTCTTTGTTAAAGGAATAAATGGTTACTTCCCATTCTTGATACTTCTGATACTATCATTAGATCCAACAGACTGAATTGATGAGGTCTCTAAGGAATAAAGACATAAAATCAGACTTTAATAAATGGGCATTGTGATTTTCCCTTCTGAAAGTCCATTTGGTTTAGGGGTATATAAAATTGAGTGAATTTATTCAGTGTATGCAGTGAAGTATGCAGTGAAACTGAGTTTGGATATTAGACACTCCCATCTCTTCATTCTGTTTTTGTGATATGCTGAACATTTAATTTACTACTGAGCATAATGGTATAAGGGGAAAAACCTGTTGTGTGATATCCAGCAGTGACATGATAAATACTGCTCCAGATGATGTTGAACTAGGGACTGAAGAGACTATGCACTGTGCATGGCAGTTTGCTAATCTGTACCACAGGTGGGTAATGTTAAGATTCATAGGTTATACTGTGTTTATCTTGGAATGATTTAAAAATAACTTTCCTCAAGTTGTGAAAATTAGGCATTCTTTTGAATAGAATTCATAAAATACAATTATTCAGAGAAGAAAATAAGCCATATGCAATCACACTACCTAGTGATAACTGTAGTTATGTTTTTGATTTACATTCTGTCAATCTTCTCTATATGTATGAACATGCGTGCACAAATATATCTTTTTATACCTAATATATAAGTACTTGATAAGTTTTTCTTGAATATATAAATGAAGGAAGGAAAAAGTAACTGACTACTGGTGACTCCAATCTGAAATTGAGAATATAGATTGTTTCAAAGATTAGTCATTCGTTCCATTAAAACCTGTTAGTATTTCACTACTTTGCTCTTCCCATTCTAATTTTCTTTGACTACTCCACCAAATCTTAGGCTTTTGCTTTATCAGTTCACTTCCATTTAAATGCAAGAGATCCAAAACTCAACTTCGAAAAAATAAAACCTTGGGGCTCCTGGGTGGCTCAGTAGGTTGAGCCTCTGACTTCAGCTCAGGTCATGATCTCACAGCTGGAAAGTTCGAGCCCTGCGTTAGGCTCTGTGCTGACAGTTCAGAGCCTGGAGCCTGCTTCAGATTCTGTGTCTCCCTCTCTCTCTGTCCTTCTTGTCTCTCTGTCCCTGCTTGTCCTCTGTTTCCCTCTCTATCTCTCTCTCAAAAATAAACATTAAAAAAATTAAGGAAAAAATAAAACCTACTGAAATATGACAGACAAATAACAAATCTAGATTTCTTCTCCTCACATCTATTCTAGGGGAAGTATTTATTAAACATTTAAAAATAGCTTATCTTAATAGATGCAAAATAAGCATTTGAAAAAAAGTCCACATTCATGATACATGCTCTCAACAGACTACGAATGGCATTGACTTTCCACAAAATGAAATAGGGCATCTATGAAAAACTTAGAGCTAACAAAATTAAATATTCAAAGTTTTTCCTCTAAAATTGGAAAATTTGGAAACAAGCAAGATTAGCCACTCATCACTTTCATTCATCGTTGTACTGGTAGTACAATGCAAATGAAATAAATAGGAGGCATAGAGATTAGAAAGGGAGAAGTAAAACCAATTCTGTAGCAGACAACATGATGGTGTGTGTAGAAATTTTAACTTACCTTCCAAAACAAAAACAAAAACATAATAAATAAATTTAATAATTTTATGGAATAAATGTCAATATACAAAAATCAAATGGACTTTTATACATGAGTAACAAACAGTTAAAATGATGATATCAATACAAGAATAGCTGCATGGAAAATCGTAAAATGTGCGAGGATAAACTTAATGTAAGTTGTGCAAACTTCCACACTGAAAACTACAAAACATTGCTTCTAAAAAATACTGAACGAAACCTAAATAAATGGAGAGCTATACCATATTTATGGTTTGTAGAACAAAGTAGTTAAAAAGTCAATTTCCTCCACACTGATTTACAGTTATTATTCAATCCTCATGAGAAACCCAGAACACTTAACTTTTTTTCTGTAGAAATTGACAAGCTGATTCTCAACTTTATATGGAAATGCCAATGGCTTATACTGCCAAAAAAAAATCTTGAAATTAAAGATCAAAGTTAGAAGATCTGTATTACCTGGTTTCAAGAAAGACTTATTATTAAACTACACTAATTAAGACAGCATGTCATTCATGTAAAAATAGACAAATAGGTAAATGTAACAGAATAGAGATGCCAGAAACACTCATATCCAGTGACTCAGTTTCTGACAAAGGTGTGAAAATTATTCAATGGAAGAAAGGAAGAAAAGTCTCTTCAACAAATGATACTACACATCCATATGATGTCCACCTTGCACTATACAAAATAATTTGGGATGGATCAGTAGCCCAAATGAGTAAGTTAAAAATATTAATTTTCTGGAAGAAAACATAAGAGAATACTTTCATGATGGGTGGATAAGAAAAGTTTTATAAACCAAGAATGATAAGCAGAAGAAAAAAAATGATGAAATGATAAAAAATTTAAGGCTTCTGCTCATCAAAATAAAATATTAAGAATAGAGCAGTCACAGACTTGGAGAAATATTCACAATACATATAACTGACAAAGAACTCATTTGCAAAGTATATAAATAACTGCTACAAATAGACAATGAGAAGTCAAATAATCCAATTACAATAAGCAAAGAATTTGAACAGACCTTTCATAATAGAAGATTTATAAGTGGCCAGTAAGCAACTGAAAAAATGCTCAACATGGTTTGTCATCTGAGAAATTCATATTAAAATAACAAGGAAATATCACTGCATCCCTTCAGAATGAATAATAAGTGACTGATGCCACCAAATATTGGAAAAGATATGGAATAACCAGAGCTCTCATATAGTGCTGAGAAAAGAATGGAAAAATACAATCATGTTGAAAATATCTTGACATTGTCTTATAAAGTTAAACATACCTAAATGCCATGACCTAACACTCCATTCTTAGCTATTTACCTAAGAGAAATGTAAACCTATGTCCGCAAAAACACTGTTACACATTTGCTAATAGCAGCTTTAGTTACGATAGCAAAGAAAGAAAGAAAAAAAAAAACAAGCGTTATTCAACAGGTAAATGTATAAATAAATTATACATGTGGTATATTTGCAAATGGAACACTTTACACAAATGTAGATAAGTACACTATGGATGGATCTCTAGCCTCTACTACAAAGCTGTAATCATCAAGACAGCATGGTCTTGGCACAAAAACAGACACATAGACTAATGGAATAGAATAGAAACCCCAGAACTAGACCCACAAACGTATGGCCAACTAATCTTTGACAAAGCAGGAAAGAACATCCAATGGAAAAAAGACAGTCTCTTTAACAAATGGTGCTGGGAGAACTGGACAGCAACATGCAGAAGACTGAAACTAGACGTCTACACTTTCTCACACCATTCACAAAAATAAACTCAAAATGGATAAAGGACCTGAATGTGAGACAGGAAACCATCAAAACCCTCAAGGAGAAAGCAGGAAAAGACCTCTCTGACCTCAGTCATAACAATTACTTACTTGACACATCCCCAAAGGCAAGGGAATTAAAAGCAAAAATGAACTACTGGGATCTCATGAAGATAAAAAGCTTCTGCACAGCAAAGAAAACAATCAACAAAACTAAAAGGCAACCAACAGAATGGGAAAAGATATTTGCAAATGACATATCAGACAAAGGGCTAGTATCCAAAATCTATAAAGAGCTCACCAAACTCCACACCCGAAAAATAATCCAGTGAAGAAATGGGCAGAAAACATGAATAGACACTTCTCTAAAGAAGACATCCAGACGGCCAACAGGCACATGAGAAGATGCTCAACTTCGCTCCTCATCAGGGAAATACAAATCAAAACCACACTCGGATCTCAAAAACATTATGCCACTTTCAAGAATCCAGACACAAAAGAGTACATAATGAATGATTCCTTTTCTACAAAATTTTTAAATAGGCAAATTAATCTATGCTACTACAGTACTAGAATAAGAACAGTGGTTGCCCCTGGGTACAGGGCCAAGATAGAACAGAAAGGTAAATGATGGATATTCCTAGGGGAGATGACAATTTTTTTTTATTTTGATAGGAAGAAGTATCCATGGATTTATTCATCTGTAAAAATGCATCAAACTGTACATTTAGCATTAGGGAATTTCACTATATTTAAGTTATGCCTTATAAGAAATTTAAAATGGGAGGTCAGTATTTCAAATGAAGAGGCTCAAACTCTCTTTAATTCATATGCTTCAAGGCACATGATTTGATTATGGATTTTTAAGTCTATTGATAGTGAACTGAACAACAACAGGGTTCAAGTAGTTGAATATATTGCTTTCATCTATATCAGGAGTGTTTTGGGCATAAGTGACAAAAAACTCACTAAGGAGCTTGTTAACAATCACTCACTAGGGTTAATCATTCAGGCATGATTCAGCTTAAAAATCTCAGATTTGTCCTCCTTTTCAAAATATGATTGGTACCCTTCCAGGCAGCCACATCAAGAAAGAAGGATTGGGAGCAAAAACTTTCCTATCAACATTTTTATTTTATCAGGGAAAGGAAGTCCTCAGGGGGTAAAAATATCTTACTTGTCATTGGCTAGATCTTTGCCCATCCCTGGATGAATTTCAAGTTAATGGAATAGGATTACTGTGACTGATTGAACAGTTGTTTCTGGCCTGTGTAGGAGCTTCCCTTTCTAAGATCAAAATGTTTCATCCTACCTGTGAAATCAGCGTTCATTTCTTAGGGAAGATTTTAAAGATGGGTTCGACAAAGAGTCCAATTACACTGTTGGTTGACAGTGAGCAGAGTCTCACACAGGTCTTCTGTTAAGATGAGATATTTACTTTCCACTCCTGATTTTTTTTTCCCATGTGAAACTCCTTCTACTCTTTATTCTTTGCTTCATCCTGCCCCAGATGGCATGAAGTGATTTGTTTGTTGGTAAATTTTGGAAGAAAGAGGATGTTAGCTTAGCAATGAATGACCTTATTTTAGAGCTGACTAGAGAGATCATATGCCTGCTGCTCTACCATGAGGAGGCTCCATCTCCACGGGGAAAGGGTGGAAGAATAGGGAAGTCTTCCCCAGTCTTCAGGTATCGAGATTCTGTCTAACTCTACCCAGTTCTGAAGATAAATGTTAGAAAGCCTACTGGGCTCTGATACCCAAGCTAATTTTTCTAACCCTGCATCCATAAACAGTAAGGTGGATAGCTACTTTCTACACTAATTTCAACATGTTTAGAATTTGAGTAGAATTAAGTCTCCTAAGAGCCTCCAACATTTGGTGCATTGGTTAGGGGCATCAAGAATAAAGAGTAGAATTTTGGAGGAAAAGTATGTAAGAGAAGATTTTGATGGGATCATGACTGTATCTTGGGATCTTGGGCTTTCATATGTCATCACAGTGTTCTGACGGGGGGTTAGAGACTTAATCAATTTTTAGCTGTTACCACTTGCCTTCACATTGCAGGCTAGACTAAGGCTGGCTTAATTGTGTAAGAGTGTGTAAACCTTAACTGAGGACACAAAAGGGTCTGGCAAAAGCAAGAGAGAGTCCCAGCAAAAGCACATGGCTCACATGAGTGATCACACAGATACATGGGAATCGCAAAGTTGCCTGGGCAAAGCTTCTTAGCTCTGCTATAGGTGGCCTTGATAGGCCTATAATGGGTATATGTGACCACAGTTTAATTCATAGGCTGGGCTTTTCCTAACAGACATATCTGTGGTAAATATTATATTATAGAAAAAAGAGAACCTTTACTTGTGCCCTTGGTATTTGTGGGTATAAAATATTTGCTGCATTTAAACATTAAGGAAGCCAAGTTCCTATAATTCTACAGTTCACAAAATCTAGTTTAAACTCAATGCCAGATGACTGTTCCAAATCCTATCACATATTCAGAGCCGAGGAAAAACTGTTGAAGTAATTAATCTTATCTCTTTATGAATAATTCTCAAAAAATTAGTGGATATATTTCAAGATGATTGAATTATTATGGATGGTATTCCTGTGCCATGAGAGAACATGTTTCATAGGTAGACGTAATGGAAGAAAGTATCTTGAGGGACACAAGGCAGAAGTATTGTTCTATGCTAATCCTCTAAGTCAAGAGTCATCAAACTATAACTACAGGTCAAATCAGGCCTGTATTAGAATCAGGCTGTATTAGAATACAGCCACATCTATTAGTCTAAGGCAACTTTCCACGGGGGCAGAGTTGAGTAGTTGTGACAGAGAAGTTATAGCCCATTGGCTTTTTACAGAAAAAGTTTGCCAACCGCTCCTAGAAAACAGCAATGATTCTCAGAGTTGAACACACATCAGAATTACCTGGAGGACTTGTTAATTTACAGATTGTTAGGCCTCATCTCCAAAGTTTCTGATTCAGATGTTTCCATTGGGCCCATAATTTGTATTTCTAGCAAATTCCCAGTGATGCTGATGCTGCTGGTCTAGAGACCAGGCTTTGAGAAACACTTCCCTAAGGACAAGCTTCAGAAGCAACAACAGCAATTATTATATTCTGCAAAGGATGATTTGCAGTTAAACCAAATGCAGAGAAGGGGATGAAAGCCTTAGGTCTGAGTATCCATTGCAAGAAGTAGTGGTGGGGCACCTGGGTGGCACAGGTTAAGCTTCTGATTCTTGATCTCCACTCAGGTCATGACTCACAGTGTGTGAGTTCAAGTCTGAGTTCAAGCCCTCCATCCAGCTCTGTGCTAATGGTGTGGAGTCTGCTTGGGATTCTGTCTCTTCTTCTCTCTGCCCCTCCCCCAGTTGTTTTCCTCTCTCTCTCTCTCTCTTAAATAAATATTAAAAAAAAAAAAAAGTAGTGTCAATAACTGAAAAGGGAAGAAAAGAATAGGTAATAATAATGAATTAAAAATCAGTAGGTCATTAGAGTTCACATGTATTCAAGTACCAGGATTCAAAATCATGCAAGCCCAAGAGGAAATGGTCATTAAAAATTTAAGAAATATATTCTGCTTGGGAAAGAAAGTCTCCCCATCCACCTCTTCCCAAATATGGTACATGCATTGAGACAAAATGAATCATGTTCTGGGGGATCTTTCTTTTCTTTCTTTCTCTTTTCTTTTCTTTTCTTTTCTTTCCTTCTTTCTTTTTTGGAGGAGAGGGGTACCAAATTATTTCATGTGAAGGAATGGTACAAATGATAAAACGTAAGTACATGTTCTGGTACGACTTAGTGAAAGGGCAAATGTAAGCTCATTATGCACCCACTGTATTGGTGACCAGAGTCACCGCACAGCTATGGGGAAGCCAGCCTAGGCTTAGTTCCCAGGGTGCACTTGTCACACTTCCGCCACGTCAGGTTCCAGGGTGGGGGCTGGAGCTTGGGCGGGGTCTGGGGGACTTTGACAGGACGCAGCCAGGACAAGGAGGGGGCAGGTCCTCCTCGTGCGACTTCTGTTAGACAGCGGCCCAATTTTCAGATGGCTTTTACCTGCCTGCCCCTTCAGCCATGAAGCTCCAAGAAGTTGCACATGTGAGCATCGTTTTTGTCGGTGGCCAGGTTGTGCAGTTCCAGTAGTGACCGATTCACGCTAGTTTCCAAGCGCGATGGGTGACGCAGACTCCGTTGCCGCGTCCACCATCCAGGTCGTTAGGCTCTGGTTCCTGCGTATCCCGAAGGAAGGTGCGGCCACCACCCTGACCCGCAGCAGCCTCAGGGCTTTCTCAGTTTGTGGCCTGCCCTCAGGAGGCTGGCGAAGAAAACACTAAGCCGAGTTCTTGAAAGCTCCAGCATCACGGTCAAAGTAGTGGGTCACAGACAGGCAGCCTAACGTTCGCTGCTGGCGGTTAGCGGCCTCAGGGCCGTTGGCGGCTGCGTCATGGCGGCCGCGTCGGCGGCGAGGGCGGCCTGCGAGCGGCGTGCGGCCTGGCATGACAGAGCAGAATTTCAGGCCACCGTGTGCAGGGCACATCTGGCCTCTGCGGCCACACCTACGCCCCTCAGTGTGGGCCTCTGGACACTTCGGCGTCCACCAGTGACTGGTATCGCAGCCAGGCGGAGAGCGTGACGCCCTCTACCTGCCTTTGCTGTAGCGTCTCCCACAGGAAGCGTGGGTGGTGGGACTATGGTGGTGCCGGGCCTAATGGCTCTAGGGCCTGGGTTCGGCTTGCCTTCTTCGTGGGTCCACAGCGCGGTCTGCGTCTCATCGTCACGCGTGGCCATTCGCTCCCTGAGGTGTTTAACACCGACGTCGCCTGAGGACGGGCTTCGCAGTCCGTGACCCCAGAGGAACGTCCTCTCATTTCTGAGAGTGCTGAGAGAACTGCCGATTTCGCACCGCCAACGTTTGGCTGAAAAAGGTGGGGTTTGGACTTAAAACTTTGGACGTTTGGACTTCACGCTCCAAAGGGCAAACTGATTTGAGTCTAGATATTAAGGCATTGGAACTTTCATACTTGGGGATTTTAGCTTGCAAGTGGATTTAATCATTCTCCCTTGGAATTTGATAATGGGGAATGTTGGTTTGTTTGTTTGTTTGTTTGTTTTTTTCTTCACAGGGGGAATGTCCCCCTTTGAATGTGTTCAGTGTTTTTAGAGACTTTCTGGAATGCTGTGTGGATCGTGTGGTTGGTTGTCATGGGGCACGGCAAACTAAATAGGAAATGGATTTTTACTCTCGGGTACAGAGTAGCTCTGGAGCTGACTTAGGTGATGCTTTGTTCTCATCAAGTTTAGCAAAATCGAGTGTGACTTTCATTGGTCCCAAGATGATTCTCAAAGAGCAGTGGTTGGTAATGGAGAGGTGTTAGGAGTCCTAATGTATTTCCGTGAGAGACTGCTGGCCCCCTCTCTCCAAGAGGACAGCCACACTTCTGCTTGACTGTAGGCTTTATGAAAACTTTAATGGGTTCTGAAGAAAAAAGTAAGTGAATTTTTATGGGAACCCTTGATCCTCACTCTTCATGTTTCGTGCCTGTAAGAGGAACTCAGAATCTCACCCTTCCCTCACTTCCCAGGGCCAGTGGAATGAACTAATTAACTGGGAAGGAAAACGTAGGCTTATTTGCTAATTATCTGCTCCACTCAGAGCTACCACTTCTTCCTTTTAGAAGCAAAGTAAAGCTGCCCGCTAGGAGGACAAGTTGTTTGGTTTTTCCAGACGTTCTGCTTCCTCTGACTGTGAGAGACACGAGTGGGTAACTCTGCCTCAGTTTGGGGTTTGATGTTAGGAGTCCATTTAATTCTCACAACAAAGCTATGACCTTGAAGTTAGCGGTAAAGTAAAAGAAGTAGTATTTTGGCCTCCGTGTGCCACTGTTTGATTTCTCAGTATCTTTTGAAATGTCAGTGGTAAAGAAAGACGCTGATTTGGAGGGGAAGAGAGATTTTCCCTTAGAAACAGATTTTACCCCTTATTGTCCCCCCTTGCCCTACAAGGAACAATTTTTTCTGTAGTAAGCTGATGGATGAAGGAGTTTTGTCAATTAAAATAACAACAAAAATGTGTGTGGATTACAGATATCTGTGGAGATTTGTTTTATAGACCTTTTTTCTCCACAATAAGTAAAAGTGTCTGTATCGTTCTGAAAACAGGTGTGTACATTTACATTAAATAAATTATTCATTTGCTAATATTGTGGGATTGTTTTGTGGTGCATGAGAATAAAATAAAGCTGAAATAATCTCTATTCCTTGCATTATGCATTATAACATTAGAAAATAGTTTTTTTTTCTTTCTGGAAATACTCAACAAACAGGCTCTCTTTTCAGTCCCTGAGGTACCATAGTAAGTAACAGAACAAAATCCAATAAAAAACTTGGAATTTATTTTTGTTCTTTGTCATCACCTTTCATTAATGGTATGTAGGTTTCAATTTCTAAGCACATGCAGTATGGTTCGGCTGGATTGAATGTTATTATTTTCATTCTCTTTGCTAAGCTCCAAATATTCTACTTTCCCTTTTCCTTCATTCTGGGGAATTTTGTACATTCACTCATAGTCATAGTTTTTCCCAGAGCTTGAAAACACCCCTATGTAGCCTTTGGCACTTTGCCCATGTACACATATCTCCATGGAGCCTCTCCTGCTCTGCCGTTCTAAACTCAATTATTCCTTTCTAAACAACACCATTGTGTACTTACTGCCTATACCACTCAGTTCTTTTGTTATTTAATATTTTGTTATTTTTATGCCCAATGTGCATATAGAACCTATCTAAAGTTAATTGCAGGCTCCTTAAGATAAGGACCAATTTTAATACTTTGCACATCACTCAAAACATTGGGTTTTGTAACACGTAGGCACTCAAACGCTTTTAAATGTATCTAACTTTCCTAAGTGGAAGAAACCCTGTTCAAGGAAGATAAAGACCACTTTTGGAGCTTCTACTGAAGGTACAAAAAAACTTATGTGTTTATTTTCTAAAATCTATAATATATATATGGCTGAAATTATACCTACACTTTTAACAACTAATACTTCAGAAATGAGAATAATTTTAGGTATATTTTTCATGTATCTGAAATTAATAAGCCCTGTTTAGAGCCACAACTATCTTTTTCTTTCATTTGTAAGATCAAAATTATTAGCATATAATAAAATGCATCCATTTAAGAGTACAGGTCAATGAATTGTACAGGTTTTGAATTATAACCCATATGACTATCACTACATTCAAAATATAGAACTTTTACTCAACTTAAAAGCCGTTTGGAGCACAAAAGGTTCGTGTATGTGTGTTCCTGTGTGCATTTATTTACTTTTCAATTACAGTAATGTGCCATAAAAGAAACATTTGTTGGTGTATAGCTTATTTATTGAGACATTTAAACATTACATCATTTTTCACATGAAAACTTTGAACTTTAGAGTGATTTTTCTAAAGGGCACATATGGAGTTAGTGTAACAGGAAGTAGCCAGACCTTAATGAAGCATTGCTTTTAAAGGGTGAACATCGTAAGATTTTAAGTGGATAAAGGAGAAACTCGTCAACCCATATGGCAAGGAAGTCTTAGTTGCCTGTTCGACTTCATTTACCTGCTTTCTTCCTGTCAAAAGACAGGGCAAGGGGTGGAAGGGGAATCAGAGCTATACTGAATCCTATAGCATATGGGCTTATGACAAGCCAAATGATCAGGCAATTCTCTTTAACCCTCATCTAGTAAATTCCTAAGGATTTCTCACAAAAATTGAATTAGTTTAGTGATAATAAGAAGTCAGGCCCAAGAAATAGTAAATTCTCACTTTTCATTATGTTTGCCATGTCACTCCACTTGCCGATTTGCTTTAGCTTAATGAACTATGTTTCAGGCACTTGATACATTGATGCTAGTGTTTAGGCCTTCGTGGATATCTTCTGGTCGTTGGTGGAGACAAAATGTTCAGTTTCTCATCCTGTGATGTGCAGAGAGAAACAAAGAGGCCATTGGGGCACCTGAGTGGCTCAGTCGGTTGAGCGTCTGACCTCGGCTCAGATCATGACTTCCCAGTCCATGAGTTTGGAGCTCAGAGCCTGCAGCCTGCTTCAGATTCTGTGTTTCCCTCTTTCTCTGCCTCTCTCCTACTCGTGCCATGTCTCTGTCTCTGTCTCTCTCTCAAAAATAAAAAAAACATTAAGAAATTAAAAAAAAATGAATAGGCCATGGAACAGATTTGCCACGCACTGCTGCCACTCTGCATTATTAAACATGCACTCAGCCTCTTGGCTTTCTTGGGTGTTCATTTTCAGGGACAGGGCCCTGTTTTACTTTTTTTTTTTTTTTTTTTTTTTTTTTTTGTGTGTGTGTGTGTGTGCTGTTGATCAATAAACAGCAAATAAAACTGCTGAAACTTGCCTTCTCCCTCAGAACACTCCTTTATTTGGATGCTTCAGATTCAGAGGTAACAGTCTTCCATAAGTACTATTTTGACTTTTGAAAAAGGAACTGTAGTTCTGTTCCTGAAAATAAAGTAAGTCGCCAATTTAAAGTAGGTCTATGAACAAAACATGTGCTGCAAAAACTTCCTAGCGATTGCTTTTTAAAGAATGCCTCAGGAGGGCCAGGACTGGGGGAAGATGAAGTGGAGGATATCGGGGAATAGACTCAGGCCTGCCTCTATTCAAAATTACCAAGCATATGCAGACAGTGTATACTTTCTCGGCCTGTGTTTACTTTATACATTTAAATCTCTTTAGTGCCCACAAATTACCCTACTCCCCTCAAAATCTCAGGAAAAGATCTTAGAAACAATCTCACATTAAGGTTTAAAGGACTGACCCAACTTTCAGTGTTACCTGTAAACGGTGTCTCTGAACTTGCATAGATGGATAAAACTTCAAGCTAAGTGAATGATGCTTCGGTGGTAGATTCAGAGCTATGTTTTTAATCTTTATTTGGCAGAATTAAAAGATTGCCTAAGATCATATATGTCTGACTTTGTGTAAAATTGTACTAGATTTGAATCATTGCTTTCCCTTACAACTCTTTCTAATAAAATCTGCCTCACTCACTAAAGAAACCGTTGCATGATCCCACTCCACTGCCTGTAATCACAGCCAATGGGACCCTGAGACGGAACTGCTCTAAGATCTCATTTACTCACTTGGCAGAAGCAGTGGATTGGGTACCTGGCATACTAGAGAAAGTTGGGCCAAGCAGATTCCTCTCGGGGGAAGAACCTTCATTTCTTCTCTCACTTTCCTGGCAATACTGAGTCATGTTCTCAAGAGGTCGGACGTTGGGGCAGATGGAGTTTGTTACTCATTGTTCTCACTCTTATTTTTAAGTCATTGATTTCTTTTGCTGAGATTTGTTCCCATGGCAACGACACAGGCCACTTGGGTTAAGAAGCTCAGAAAGAGCAATGAAACTTGAAGGAATTCATTTTGTTTTTGTCTCCACTTGCTATCATTTCCAAATGCTACCAACTGCCTCATAGGTCACATCATCTTTGAGTCCCCAGGATATCTCTGATGAACTTTAAGATTGTTTTTACTTTCTTCCTCATTAAAAAGGGGCACTTTGTTTTTCCTGACATGGACAAAACTTTTATGGAAGCTTTTTTTTTTCACATACTTCAAAAATAATACTCTGTTATAAAATCCACAAGGAAGAGCAAGGACAAAAAATGGCCTCATTATGTAGGACCTTTGCATGACCATTTCCCCAGCTCAGCCAGCTTTCCCTCTATCCAGCCCTATCCAGTGCCCTGGTCTTTCTCTCTCTCTCTAGCCATATGCACTCATGCTAATTTTTTTCTCACCTCAAATGTTACTTCCTCAGAGAAGCCTCCTCTGGCCACTGACACTGAATTAGGTCCCACTGCTTTTTAAAACTTTTGTCATAATGGGATAATTACATATTTTTGTGATTATTTAAATAATAATATTTGTGTGTCCCAACAAGACTCTGAGCTTCCAAAGATAAGGTACTTGGCTTTTTGGTTTATCTTTGAAATTCTAGCATCTAGCATGATAATCGACAGTGACTAGACTTCATAACGTTCATTTATTGAATGGATGGAAAAATATTTAATTTCTTCTTTCATAAGGCTAGAATCAAGTTGATACTTTATTTGGATATATTTGTCAGCTCGGGCTGCCATACCAAAGTGCCATAGACTGGGTGGCTTAAACAACAAAACTTTCTCATAGTTTTGGAGATTGAGAAGTCCATGATCGGGGTGCCAACCAATTACTTGGTGGCTCGCAGATGGCCACTTTCTTCTTGGTGTTCTCACATAGCAGAAGTGGGGTTGGGGAAAGAGAGAGAAAGAGGTCTTCTTGTAATAAAGGCATCAATACCATTGGATTAGTACCCCACTTTTAAGACCTCATTTAGCCTTTCTCACCTCCTCACAGACCCTATCTCTGACTACAGTCACATTGGGAGTTAGCACTTTAAAATATGAATTTGTTGGGGTGGGGGACACAATTTTGTCCATCCTCCTGGGTTAAGCTTACTTGACCTGAAATTGTTCTTCTAGCAGATGTTAACTTATTACTTTGAAACTTTTTTGTTTTTCTCTTTTGTAAGCAAACCATTAGGCTTCTGCAAGAGAGCATTTTCCTTCCTGTTAGACTCTACAGTTTCTGTTTCTCCCTGTCTCTGTCTCACTCTCTTCCTCCGTCTCTCTCTGTTGCTATTTGGCTTTCAGGAAAACAAACTTTTCAAAATTTATTATTTTCTCTGAATTGAAAATTCTGGTGCTGAATGCCAACACCGAAGTGTATTAATAATATAAGCAAGACTCAGAAATCATTATTGATGCATTAATATAGTAAACATATTTCTAGTTAAACCTTCAGTGTTTGCCACTTAATATTGCTGGCCTTTGATGTTCTTTTTTTTCTCCTATATGACTTCTTTTTCCTCTAGTTCATATCCGTGAATAAAAGTGAGCCATGGTTCTTGATAGTCTGCCTTAGCACAAAGTCTCATATTTGTCTGCAAGGACTCTATTTAATTTTTAAAATCACTTTTATTACTCTGTACAAGGGAGTCATCTGGAACTGACATTCCATAATAAACTACCCTTGACAAATATTATTTTTTTTCTTGTGAACAGCTCTGTTTCCTGTTTTTCTTCTTCAAATAGCCATTGGCAGTTCTCTGATTGAGAATGCAGGGCTACCAGAGGAGCAGCGCTTGCCAAGTGAGTTTTTTTTTTTTTTAATTCCTCTTATGTTATATTTAATCAAAAGTGCACCATTTTATGTTCTTTTCTTTTCTCCCAATTCACTTTAAATTTCTTTTCTGTAATTGATGTTTCAGTTTTTACTGAACTTGCAAATGAATGCAAAAATCTGTTAAAAGAAACTTTTCATTTATTAACTCACTGCTGCATTGGCCAGACATTTCTGAGGGACTGAGAGAGTTGCATCAGGTGTGAAACAGGTGTGTGAACAGGCTACTTGAATACTGATTTTGAAGGTCCTCAGTGAATACCATTCCACTTGAAGAAGCAGTTTCAGGCTAACTTCACGCATTAATGAGGCAGTCCTATTGTCTAGACTTGTGACACAAGAAATAAGCCTCCTTACTTGCCATCTTACCTTATTTGAATTTCATGCCAGTCTGGACCTTAAGTGTCCCTTTTCAATGGAGGGGTTTTACATCTTTCTGATCCATTTAGAGTAGAGCCAGGGGCATTTATGACAAAGGTGACCAGGTAAATGGCAATAATGTAAAACAGTAAAATCCCATCACCTGGCTGTGCTGATTTATTCCGTGCCCATGTGGATCCATTTATTACTTAGACAGCATCAAGGACCAATTCATCTATTAAAGTATTAGCACTACACTGTATTTTTTTTTTACCTAAATGTATTAAATACCCATTTATGTTCCAGAAGATGATGGAAAAGTGAAGTTGAATTGATCATTGTTTCTACTGGAAAGAATATAGATAATAGATGAATAACAAGAGAGAGAATGATTATAAGCATAGGGAGTCAGAGGAATGAGTGGTGGTTGTCGTTTCATTTGTGGAAATAGAAGAAGGCTTCCCAGCATGGAAGCATTTGTACTGCCATCTGAGGGATGAATGAGAATTGAGAAGATGGAAAAGATAGAGGTAAGTATTCTGAGAAGAGCCATGGCCCAGATGAAAGAAATAACATAGCCATTTGCTCCCTAAATAGGTTGGAAAGGCAGGACTGGAAAAGAGAACAGAAAATATTAGATGTCACTTAGATATTAGACATTCTGAAGATCTTGGGGGATCTGAGATAGGGTAGGAAAAATAGAAGGAGACAGTAGAAAGTCATGTTGTATAGTAGAGTTATAGACTTTGCAACTTAGTAGGAGACAAGGAACGAGCAGTCACATTTGAGTCTAGATTTTATCCCCGGTAATTGAGAGAATGATATTCTTAGGAAGAGGAGCTATGAGGTTCGGAGAAAGGTATTTCGGAGAAGGAAATATTTGATTTCAGAAATGAAAGATGTTTCTGTAAAATCCCCCCAAGCCAATTGTTTAAAACAGTATATAACCTTCAGGGTTTAGACTTTAATACTGGATTTTAATCTAGATATAATTCGCAGAACTTCATATCTGAGAGAAATTTATAAGATCGCCTCTGTGCCAGCTGATATTCTTTGTTGCCTACTACTATTTTGTTAAATTGGGTTACATGATAACTTACCATCTGCATTTCTTTTGTTTTCATTTAATGTACAAGGAGGAAAAGAGCTATGTAGAGAAAACCCCCAAATAGGCCATGTACAAGAAAAGAGAAGTTAGATAAAACAAAAACAAAAGACAAATTGAGGGAGTAAATTGGAATCTGGCTGAGATAGCAGGTGATGGTGATTGAAAACACTGATATTCAAATTGGATTCATCTGATGGTTGTGGGCCCTGAGATTGAAGAATCAGATGCCCGTTCCAGCTGGTGTCAGAGCTCTATGTTTTTCAAGATCTGACAACAGTCTACAGTGGTATGAGAGCTTTCCTATATGTGGAAGCTACACTGGAAAAGGCCGGTCCTTGAGTGTGGGATTAAATAGAAGAATGGTTGCATGGAAGAATCTCCAGGTATGTCTTTATAAGGTATAAAAGGAGTGTTTGTGTGTGTGTGTGTGTGTGTGTGTGTGTAGGTGTAGGGGGGCGTTTAACAATTATTTTGTTTAAGAGAAGAGAAAATACTTTGTTCTAATTTCTCCCCAAGTGTTCTTTAGCTTTTGACCTAAACCCAAGTAAGATTCTCTTTCTTTTTAAACACAAAGACTTTAAAGAGTACTCGGGTTCTTTTCAGCGAGATTTTTTTTTATAACTCTCAAATTCAATTGCCTTTGAGAAAGTGATCACAATAGAGAATCAAGTAACCTTTTCTCATTTGCTCATATAATCTGATTGATGGATTAGATGTTTATGGTATTATGAAGGTATAAAAGCTGTAGGCTCTCTTAGGAATTTGTTGATCTCTTATTTTCTTTACATTCTGAAGTTCAAATGAAACATATCAGCAGTATCTAAGCTCATGTACTCCCATTCAGGTCTATTTAAAATCTCCATGCTTATTTTTAGTTCTACAGCAAGTGCCTAGATACCTAATGGAAACAGATAATGGGAAGGTGTTGTTTGATAAGCCGCCTTTTTTCTTTCTTACATCTATTAAGTAGAGTAAACCTTGATTTTCTTTGGAAATAGAAGCAAAACTAAGTAGACTGGATTGAAAAATTCAGATCACTTCTCAGAAGAGAGCCTAGGTGCCTAGGGATTTAAATCACAGGCAAGCAAATAGGACTAATAGGTTAGAAATATGAGCCAGGAGACTAGTTAATGATAAATTATGAGAAAGTCAGGGAAGGACTGTGTGCAAAAAAGGAGCTTGGTAGTACAGTGGTAGCTGCCTAGGCTAGGAGCTTCCTACATATTTTTTTTATGTCAGAGGAAGTATACATTGTTCAGAATGGGGGACTGTAATTTGAAGGCAGTGAAATGAGGAAGAAGAGAAGCAGAAGCAAAGTGATTGCTGCTAATGGAATATAACCCTTTTAATTTTTTAAAAATAAAAATTGTATATAATTTGTAAATGTTTTTTAGAAAGAGAGAGAGAGTGTGTGTGCATGAGTGGTGGAAGGGCAGAGAGAGTAGGAGAGAATCCGAAGCAGGCTTCACGCTATTAGCACAGAGCAAAACATGGGGCTTGACCCCACAAACTGTGAAATCATGATCTGAAGTCGGATGCTTAACCGACTGAGCCACCCAGGTGCCCCCCAAACTGTGTATCTTTAAGATGTATAACATGATCTGATATACATAATGAAAGGATTAGTACAGTGAAGCTACTTAACAAATCTTTTTCTTTTGACTAGATAATATATTTATTTTTAATTTATTTTATTTTAATTCCAGTGTAGTTAATATGCAGTGTTATATTAGTTTCAGGTGTACAATATAGTGTTTCAACAGTTCTTTTTTTTACTTTTTTAATGTTTTGTTTTTTTTTTTATTTTTGAGAGCGAGAGAGAGAGCACAAGTGGGGAAGGGGCAGAGAGAGAGGGAGATACAGAATCCGAAGCAGGCTTCAGGCTCTGAGCTGTCAGCACAGAACCCAATGCGGGGCTTGAACCCACAAACTGAGAGATGATGGCCTGAGCTGAAGTCAGATGCTTAAATGACTGAGCCACTCAGGTACCCGTGATTCAGCACTTCTCTACATTACTCACTGTTCATCAGGATAAGTATACTCTTACTCCTCATCCCCTATTTAACCCATTCCCTCCATCTACCTTCCCTTTGGTAGCCATCAGTTTATTCTCTATAGTTAAAAGTATGTTTCTTGGTTTGTCTCTTTTTTCCTCCTGTGTTTGTTTTGTTTCTTAATTCCACATATGAGTGAAATCATATGGTATTTGTCTTACTCTGGCTTATTTAACTTAGCATTATACTCTCTGGATCCATCAATGTTGTAGCAAATGGCAAGATTTCATTCTTTTTAATGGCTGAAGAATATTCCATCACACACACACACACACACACACACACACACACACACACACACCACATCTTTATCCATTCATCTATAGATGGGGACTTGGGCTAAACATATATTCTTACATAGTTGTCATTCTGTGTGTGCGTGTGTATGTGTGTGCGTGTGTGCGTGTGTGAGATAGAAAGAGATAAGAGCACCTGAAATCAACTCTCTTAGCATCCACTATTCTATACAGTATTATTAACTGTAGTCATCATGTTATACATTAAATGTGTAGACTTACTCATCCCACATAATGGCAATTTAGCACCCATTGCATCTCTTTCTTTCCTCTATCCCTTCCACCCTTGTAACCACCTTTCTACCTTCTGCTTTTATATGTTTAAATATTTTAGATTCTACATATAAATGAGATCATGAATTTTTTTCTTTCTGTTTCTGGCTTATTTCACTTAGCATGATGTCTTCCATGTTAATCTGCATTGTTGCAATGGTGGGATTTCCTATCTATCTATCGTGTATCTATTGTGTATCTATCAATCAATCATCTGTCTATCATCTAATCTATCTATCATCACGATATCTTTATCCACTAATCTGTTGATGAACACTTAGGGCATTTCCATATCTTGGCTATTGTGACTATTGCTTCAATGAACATGGGAGCATAGCTACCTCTTCAAGATACCTCTTTCATTTCCTTTGAGTGTATACTCAAAAGAGAGATTGTTGGGATAGTTCTATTTTCAGTTTTTTGAGGAAACTCCATACTGTTTTTCATAATGGCTGTACCAGTTTACATTCTCCCCAATAGTACACAAGGGTTCCTTTTCTTCACATACGTGACAACACTTATCTTTTATTTCTTTTTTTTTGATAATAGTCATCCTAACAGATATGAGGTGATATTGTGGTTTTGATTTGTATTTCCATGATGATTAGTGATGTTGAACATCTTTTCATATACCTGTTGGCTATTTGTATGTCTTCTTTGGAAAATGGCTACTCAAGTCCTTTGCTCAGTATTTAATTGGGTTGTTTGATATAACACTTTTTATGTATTGTTATATCTATTGAGATAAATTTTTATCTGTGATAAAATGATCAAAGTGTAATATCATGTAAAACATTGGAACTCATACTATAGCTAACTGACCAACTTGAATTTTTATAATTACTCAAATTTGGCAATACTGCTTTAGCATGATCTCTTGAGCAATTAGCTTACCCATAAAACCGTGGAAACAGAGCTCCTCATCTCATTCTAAGCAACTAGGGAGACATATTCACCACAAGATAAGTGATTCTGGTTCTTGGTGTAAATGTCTCAACAAAAGTGATTTTTTTTCCCCTCATCTAAACCACTCAACTTTTGATTATTCTAACTGGTCCCTGACATCAGCTGATGTTGCTGATGGTGATAGCAGCTAATTCCAGAATTTCTCTTCTGCCTGTGGTCCAACAAACAGCTGACCTCACAACTCCATTACTTGAGCAAATCAGTGGACAAAACAGTAATCACATGCTTGAAGTAAACAGTAAACACTTGGCCCAGGGAGTCGAAGATAGGGGAATACTTCCTTCCACATGTTACCTCATGAAAGCAACACCTTTCTTGAGACTACCTCAAAGTTCGGAAGTCAGACCTTTGACTACAGCCTGGAATGGTAGAAAGGGAGAAGACAAGGGGAAGGACTGGCAATTTCATGACAAAAAAATTTGGGGAGCTCAAAAGAGATACTATTTTGAGGAGACGGACTGGTTAATCACTAACACTGGAATTAAATTTCTTAGCAGTTGCCTCATGATAATTAGCCTCTTATTATACTATAGGAAGGTCTGCTATTCTGTTGTGTGCTACAAAGCCTGTCTAGGTAGAGCACTTAGGGTTCTGGCCATGAACCAAACCTCTGTTCATGGATAAGGGAGAAAATCTCTTAGAACATCAACCTCAGGGTGAAGAGGAAGATAATCCTTTCCTCAAATCATATGCTAGAGCTTCTAAGAATAAGAATAAGCCGCAAAGCCTCAAGGGATGAGAAGTATAAACAACTTTTAAACTTGGTTCAGACAACTTTAAGAGATAAAGATTATATTTTTTCTATTGCACAATAAAGTGGGAGGTTCTTTCCACTTAACAGAAGTGGGTTTTGGCTTTAAGGATGGAATTTTTATCTTCTCCTACTGCTATTCAGGGTACTGAACGATTCAAAGCAACTTAGTGGTGTAAAGATGTTTTGACTGCATCCTTGAACTCTGCTTGATTTGAGCTTGATGGTATCATATGCCGTTCTCCTGTGGAAACTGCCAGCTCTCCCCCACACTGATTCTGCTTGCATAGTTAACAGTTTCTTAAGCTGACTCCATCTTTCAGCCTATTTCCATGTTCTCCTTTCTATCTGTAGTAATTATAGATAGGGAAACATTGTTAGAAGTAGGGGGGGGGCAGTATTAGCAGTAGAGTAAACTTTCTTAAACCTAATCAGAATGCCTAATAGTTTAGATGGTATCAATAAGCCTAAAGATCTCAAGTGAAAGAAGTCTGAATATTTCTAAATTAGAGATAATTTAATTATGAGGAAAATTTCACATTAATTCATACCAATTGTCATATTATTAGGAAAATTTCACAAATTTCTGAATATACTTACTGAATATATTGTGGATTTGGTGATACTGCTTTTGTATATCTAAACTTCCTCACTTATCTATGGAATATTAAAAATCACTTGAACTCTCCCTGAGGGATGAAATTCACCCACAGCATGCTTCAAAATTCTTCTGTAAAACTCTGGAAGAGGTTTTAATATAGAAGTCAAATTCATAAAAATAAAAATTTATTATTTAGCCATTACCCATTTTAGCATCTTGCATATTGATTTCTCATATAAAAGAATTGAATACTTCCATCCTAACAGTCTGAAAATACTAAAGCTGTTTTTCACACCTAGCAATTACTCAGAATGCATTTTTCGCAAAACTAGCAATTGTATCAAGATGCATGAGCAAATCCAAATGCCAAAATGTCAGGAGAGCAGGTGAGACCACCTATGCTAACAAAATCTAGACATTTTTATTTTCAAGGAACTGCATTTCTTTCTCTTTAGGAACAATTATTAAAACTAGGAGCACAATCGACAAAGGAGTTTGGCTAATTCCCATAATGTCACTGCTGCTCACTCAGTGATCTGTCTCTTCTTATTAAAGCTATAGAGACAGGCCTCGTTAGTGCCTTTTTGTACTATGAACTGGTCCCATTGTGGTTCAGGATGAGAAAGTAAAAGGGTGAAAACAATTTATTGAACTAGTCGTGCAAGTGATTCCTTGGGGATTCACCCCTGACCTTTTCCAGGGCAGTATTTCCATAAATAAATTGGGGCTTTGTTTCCTCCAAGAAGATAGCTAATTCAAAGTTAAAAGACATTTGAATGCCAGAATCACTTGACTGTTCTTGAGCTATAATGATTTAGATTGAATGTCATTGTGCACTCAAGCTTTCCAGGTAATTGAGCAACTATGGGCTTTATCTGATGATATAGTTATGGCTCTTTAAATACCAATGACCCTGGTTTTGGAGTATAAACTAATAGTTGGCAAATATGTAGTCATTATGAATAAGAGACACAACACTACAAAAATTTGTCATTTTTAAATTAATGACTTTCAACATTATTAACTTTGAATAAATTATGTCTTTTTAGAAAATTATAATTATGTAATTAGGAATCTTAGATTTCCCTTGGAGAGCAAAGTACTTTGTTGAAACTGTAGGCTTTTATATATTTTCTTTGTTGGTGAGAAGAGTAGCTATTTTAAAAATAACTTCTTTATTCAGTGAGATTTCTATCTGAGGTTTTCTGGTAATCATGGCTCATCCCCTCATAATCTCTATATTTCCTTATCTTCATCTTTTCATTATTGGTATTATTAAGGAATGGGTTGTCCTCAATAAGATATGTACTTTTAGTTTTTCTTTTGTTTTGTTTATTTGTGGGTGGGAATATGTTTAACTCATTAATTCTCAACTTACCTTTCAGACTTACTAGCGGATCCTACGCTGGTGCAATGGCTGTTCAGTAAATACAGCACTTTTTGATCATGAACTAATGAGCACAAAGAAAAGGGAAGGAAATTGATATTTCATGGCTTCAGCTCTGTGTAAGGCAGCAAGGTGGGGATTTTGACTACCTACCACCCCCACTACCAAGATGATGAGATAGAGTATGTACACCACACTCAGTAGTTCAAAAGCATTATATCTTTTAATGTTCTTTGGAATAGGCATTAAAATCCCCTCTTTGCAAGTGAGAAACTTAACGAGGAATAGGTCATTAAATGGCAGAGTAGCAATGTGAATAGAACCTGAATTTCTCCAAATGTGTTTTGCAGAGCAGAATCAAATAAACATACCTGTTGAATGAATGCATAAAATCAGTAAAACTCACTTTTACTCAAATCCAACTAATATTTATCGTGCACTTAATTTTTGCTTATTGTTTTCACATATAAGAATTCATTTGATCCTATCCTCATAATACTTTATGCTATTGGTTAAATTATTCTCATTTTACCTATAAGAAAATGAGACACAGAAAGATTTACCAAGGTAAGGCAGTAAGTAAATTAAGGAACAAATGACTTCTATCCCTTTCACCCAGTGGTTGCTTGTCCTTTGAATATACAGCTATCTTCCCTTTCATAGGCACGCTTTTCCTGAGAGCTTTGAACCATTGCATGTTTTAAAACATGAATTAATTTTGTGGTGCAAATAGGAGGTAGCATTTTTAGTGTGTCTGATAAATTACTTTATTATGAAGTCTGGCTATTAAAGTTTGGACACAGAGGTCTTCTTTAATGCTTCCCTCATTTTAAAAGTCCAGCAGAAAATAACATTTATGTAATAACCATTAAAATAGACTTTGTTTTAAAAAGTTGTACAGAATAGAACACAGGCTAGATGGTTAGCTCCCTAGATTACTTTCCTTAGATAATTTTGGTGTGAAATACGTTCATGCCCTCTGGGTAATGGTAGAGTAAAAACTGATATGTTATTTTTGTTTGTTTGTTTGTTTGGCCTGTGTTTGGCTTGTGTTATAAATATTTGAAAGATTTTAATACTCAGTACTGGTGATAGTGTGGGAAAAGAAGCACTGTTTCACAGTACAACTGAAGATGTAAATTGGTATAGAGCTTCTGCAAGGCAATCTGAAAAATATGTATCAAAATTTAATAGAGTACTGTTCTCATACCCGGCAATTTCACTTGAAATCTGTCTTAGAAGACAATGGTACATTCATTTAAGATACTTAGCACAATGTTGCTTATAGTTGTGAACACTCTGAAATAGTCTAAATATCTTAAAATCAGACATTTGGCTAAATATGTTATAGTGCATGTATATAATATTTCATTGTGATGGTGTGGTAGATCGATATTAATGATGAAAGGATTTATGACATAGTATTAAATGGAACAAGAAATTACAAAATACTCTATAGTTATTCATCTTTTCAGTATGTATAGCTAGAGGAAAAAAACCATAAAAACATCACCACAATGTTCACACTTGTTAGTTCTGGTAGTGGCATAACATTTTTGTCTTAATTTTATTTTTCATACATTTTTTGTATAGTGTTTTTCTCAATAAGAATATACAGGTCTGCATTCCCTTTCTCAAAACCAATGTGGCCAAATAGGATTGGGAATTGAGAAATTTTTGAACTTGAGGATGTTTATATGGTATACATACTTTATATTAGGATATACTTTCAATGGGATATGAGAGCCTCTTGTAATCAAGCATATTAATACTTCACAAGAAAATGTATGGATATGCACAGTAAGTGGCACTCATATAGCTTTATTTTTTATTTATTTTTATTTTTATTTTATTTTAATTTTTTAAATACAATTTATTGTCAAGTTGGCTAACATACAGTGTATACAGTGTGCTCTTGGTTTTGGGAGTAGATTCCCATGATTCATTGCTTACATACACCACCCAGTGCTCATCCCAACCAGTGCCCTCCTCAATGCCCATAGCGCATTTTCTTCCTCTCCTGTGCCCCCCCCCCCACCCACATCAACCCTCGGTTTGTTCTCTGTATTTAAGAGTCTCTTATGGTTTGTCTTCCTCTCTCTCTTTTCGTAACTATTACTTTCCCCTCCCCTTCCCCCATGGTCTTCTGTTAAGTTTCTTAAGTTCCACATAAGACACTCATACAACTATAGATCAGTTCAGGTCAGGTCAACTTTCATCACAAAATGAGCTGCAAAATCTGGTTTTCAGAGCCTTGTTTATCACTTTTTGGAATTTCAGTTAAGAAAGTATATACCTGCATTCATTTTTTAATCAGAAAAGAAAACACTAGAAATATATTTGGAAAAATAAACGAAACCTGTCACCCTAAGTTCGAACCATTGAAGTGCCTCCTGTATTAGTGTTGGCATGCCAGTTGAAAGGCAAGTGGATACGTGAAAATGAATTCCTCTTAGGAGCTTTCTTTTTCCTTTTCTCTGTATCTGCAGGATGCAACATGATATAAAAGCTTTTAATTTCTAATGAAATATTACTTGGGGCAAGTTAAATCAGCTTTTGACAGCTGTCTTATATTGGTTTAAAATGGGGGGAGAAAGAGTGTTAATTAAGTATGAGCTATTAAAAAGAAGAAAGTATGAGTGATTTTGGAAAACTGTCCTCTGCAGCTGACATACCAACAAATTGTCTCCTGGGAAGAAAAGAGTCTTGCAGGCTCTTCCCCAGTCTAACTGCGTGCTTTGCTAGGTGGGGGGTTAATAAGCAACATCTGACAGTGGCAAAATGCTCTGTCACATATCCTCCCATACATTTCAAGATTGCTAAGCATCTGTTTTTTACTGGGATCATTTTGGTAATCTCCTTTTCAAAACAGACCTAGGTCTATAAAAAGAAATCACTTTTTCACACTTAGGGATATAAGTTAGATAGAGTTTTGGAATGATTTTTATGGTGCCAGCTTCATGTTTCAGGATAAACCCGAAGTGGTTACTTGGGCTCAAATTGCCTCTCAGTCTTAGGGAAACAAAGACTAAACAAAACGATTCTCTTTGTTTTATTGCTTGACTACTTGTCTTGAAGATATTTCTTTGCACCAACTTTAACCTTTTGGGTTTTTTTATGGAATAGATGGAAAACACAGAGAAACATATAAAAATATCATGATCTTCCACAGTCTTTCTGCTGGGAATTTTTTTGTGTATCCATTTTATCCTTTGGTATTTGTGTGTGTGTGGGGGGGTGGTGTGTGTGTGTGTGTGTGTGTGTGTGTGGCTAATAGATAGGTGTATACCTACTTCTCTAAGCACGTTGCATATATTAACACATTGACTCTTCCCAACATCCTCATGGAGTTGATATTATGATACCTATTTGATAAATGATAAACACATGAAATAGTGGGATCTGCTGTACGTAACTATACACAGCATTTCTTACAAATTGTTTTTACGGTTAAGACTATGGTCTCTTCAATTTTCTCTATCATTATCTTTTTCAAAACTCCATTTTTATGGCTACACAGTATTCAAGAACATTGATGTACCACAATTTAACAACTCCACAGTTATTATTTAGGGCGGTTATGCTTAAATTTTTATTTCTATAAATTATGTAATAAATAACCATTGTATATTGTTATTTCTTTAAGCAGTTGGTTGTTGCCTGCTGAAAAATTCCTGGAATTGAAACTCATTGTCCCCCTATGATAAACATGTTTAAGGTGATGGAGCATAGATTTACAGAGTGCATGTTCTGCAGAAGGCCATATGCATTTAAATCCCAGTGGCTCCACTTAATAATTTAGTATGATATAAAAAGTGACTTGAATTTCCAATGATCAAAATGGATAGACCTCTCAGGAATTTGTGTAGAATTAAGAGAGGCATTGTATCAAAATTAATTAGCAACAGATGAATGTGTAAATAAAATGCAGAATATCTATCCAATGGTACAAGATGGATGAACCTTGAAAACATCATGCTAAATAAAAAAAGCTAATCACAGAAGAAGGATTACATGATTGCAATCATATGAAAGTCCAGAATAGGCACAGAAAGTAGATTCACGGTTGCTTAAAGACAGGGAATGGGAACAAGGGATATGAGGGTGTAGCTAAAGGGTACTGGATTTTTTTTTAGAGGTGACGAAATGTTCTAAAATTGATGGTAGTGATGTTTTCAGATATCTCTAAATATACTAAAAACTAATTGTATGCTTTGTGGGTGAATTTTACAGAAAGTGAATTATATCTCTATAAAGCTCCTTTTATAACTCAGCTGCATTCAAGGTGGTATCCAAAAGATTAGGGTTTAAATTTCTTGAAAGATAAAAGAAAATCTTTGACATGCCATCTTTTTTTAGCCTCCAGTGGATTCCATTTAACTTTTGACATATATACATACATACATACCTACATACATACATACATACAAACGAAATTTGCAAACCTTGCATTTTTATGTTAAACCTACAGTATAAGAGCATCTTTATTTCTCTAGACGGATGTCATACCTCTTCTGTTGGTATGAAGAGAAAAGCAAAACTGATCTCAAGGATTGTTATAATAATTTGAATGGAGTCTCAGTGCATTTCAGTGACTTTTATAGAGGGTTTAATACTGACTGTTTAGTTTCATTTGGCATTTTATCAGATGCTTGTAAAGTAAAAAATAATCCATTCCTTTAGCTGAAAGATAAAGATTAAATGCCTTGTCTAAGGTCATTCAGGCAAAAATTGGTTTTCAAATCCTGTGGGTTTGACTTTGGTGTCTCTCAGGTCTCAGTCTTTTTTTTTTTTTTTTTAAATATTAATTTATTTACTTTGAGCTAGTGAGAGAGCGAGCAAGCATTCGAGCAGGGGAAGGGGAAGAGAGAGAGGAGAGCGAGAATCCCAAGCAGGCTCCACCGTGAGGTGGGACTCAGTCTCACAAACTGTGAGGTTGTGACCTCAGCTGAAATCAAGAGTTGGGTGCTTAACGGACTGAGCCACCCAGGTGTCCCCCCGTTTTTTTACTATAAAACTTCCTACTTATCAACAATTGCATGTATTTATTTCATTAAATCCAATAGAAAAGTATATTTTTTTAACCTGTTGCTGACTCAAATTCAAGCTGAACAAGGGTACTTATGAATTAAAAATATTCAGAAAACAACCTGCAATGTAATTTTTGTTGCTTCGACTATAACTATGTATTTTCTTACAGGATTTGGTGACCATTCTTCCTGGAGAAATCCTAACGTATTCTAACATTCCAGTTATTTATAGTAAATGGGCAGTAAGCTCTGTATATGTCAATCACCTTTGTTCCTGGATGGAAGCTTGGCTGTCTGTTTACAAATAGCACTTGGACTTTATGTTGCAAGTTTGTACCTTTTGCAGGTGGTCTAAAGGTTACAATGAAACAGAGCAACCAGGCATCTTGAAACTCAGTTCTCCTTCTTACTGGTTTTCCTTTAAACACTTGGGAGGAAAAATCTCAGCATTATTATGTGAGATGTAAACAAGATCAGATTCTGATGTTAGGCTGGAAACAAACAATACAGATTTAACTTCCCCCACCTCCACCCCCTCCCCAAACAAGTCATATTAATTCTCTATGGTAACAGAGATCTAGTCACTGGAATATACTGAACTACTCATGAAATCTTCAGTTTTCTTCTCCATTCTGGCTTCATGATGTTAAACATCTTAATTTCTGGAACATTATGGGTGATAAAATTAAATTGATTATTTATCCCCAGTGTTTTATTAATTGGAGATAACATGAAGAAAATGTAACACCATTAATTTAAAGAGTCCCTCATTTCAATGATGTAGCGAATCATCTGAGTTTGTTGTTCTCCTAATAAAAGGTGGAAGAAATGGCCATTTACTATGATAACATCATTTAGTTTTTAAAGTGTTCTTAAGATGTAATTTATATACCATAGAACTCACCCATTAAAAATGTGAAACTTAATTTTTTTTAATATATTCATGAAGTCTTGTGATCATCACTAAAATCAATTTTAGGACATTTTTACCACCTCAAAAGAAACCTCAGATCAATTAGCAGTCACTTCCTATTTCCTCTTAAGCACTCCAGGCCTAGACAACCCCTAATCTACTATCTATCTCTAGACAATTGCCTATTCTGGACCTTTCATATATATGGAATCATATAATATATGATTATTAGTGACTGATTTCCTTAACTTAGTATAATATTTCATAAGTTTTTACATGTTTCACCTCTTTTTATGGCTGAATAATATTCCATTTTATGGATATACCACATTAGTTGATAGATAGTTGGCCTGTTTTCACTTATTTGGCTATTCTGAGTAATGTTGCTTGAACATGTATGTGTAAGATTTTATGTAGGTAAGTGTCTTTATTTCTTTTGAGTATACATGCAGGAATGAAACTGTTGAGTTCTCTAGTAACTCTGTTTTACATTTAAAGAAACTATCCAACTCTTTCCAAAGCAGCTGTACCGGCAGCATAATGAGGGTTCCAATTTTTCCATATCCTTGCTAACATTTATGATCTGTTTTTGATCATAGTCCTTTATTGGGCATAATTACTTGTATCTTGCTCTTTTTTATATTGCTATAATCTCCAAATTTTCAAAAATAGTATTTTTTAGTATAAAAGAAATGTTAATAGGTGGTTTTTCATTGGTGTTCTGAGCCAACTGCTTTTGCATAGTGTTTTATTTAGATTCAACATGTTTAGATTGCTTTGGTTGTGTGAAGATATATGGCTAATCAACTGGAATTCATAATCTCTGGTATATGTTTTAGAGTCTTTTCAGGGACTAGTTTCCTCATCCTAGAGGCATCTTTCCTCTCTGGTCTGGTGGCAAGTTTGATATAAAGTTAGTAAAGTATTAACTCTCCCAGGAGAAAGTCATACTATCAGTTTATAGAATAAGCCAGCTAGAGAACCTTTACAGACCACATTTTTTTTCTTATTTTTGAGTCTAAATGCTATACAAAAATATATGCCTTAGGAGTGCCTGGGTGGCTCAGTTGGTTAAGTGTCTGACTTCGGCTCAGGTCATGATTTCATGGTTCATGAGTTGGAGCCCCGCGTCGGGTTCTGTGCTGACAGCTCAGAGCCTGGAGCCTGTTCAGATTCTGTGTCTCCCTCTCTCTCTGCTCCTACCCCGCTCATGCTCTGTCTCTCTCTGTCAAAATTAAACATTAAAACAAACTTTAAATATAGGCCTTAATCCTGAGATATGGCTACTCTTTGACTTAAATGGATTGGTTGGTTCTTTTATTATATATTTCTATTTGCATATTTCTTGGTTACGTAATTTTATTCTGAAAACTATAGAATCTATATGTTAGTAGAGTTTTAAATTGATTTTATTTCTTGCATTTTATATTATCAGTGTTATACTTTTTGTTTTTATTATTTTTTATTTTTTCATAGAGAGCATGAGCAGGAGAGGGGAAAAGGGAGAGAGGGACAAGGGATCTGAAGCGTGCTCCACGCTAACAGCAGAGAGCCCAATGTGGGGCTCGAACTCACGAACTGCAAGATCATGACCTGAGCTGAAGTTGAACACTCTACCGACTGAGCCACCCAGGAGCCCCAATGTCATTATCTATAAATTGATGAATGCTTGTGGACATGTAGGAACATGTAGGAATGTTCCAAGTGGCTGTTTATTAGTTTCTGTAAACATTCTAATTTTTTTTTAAGATAATCATTTTTGAGAGAGTGTGAGCAGGGGAGGGGCAGAGAGAGAGAGGGAGACACAGAATCCAAAGCAGGCTCCAGGCTCTGAGCTGTCAGCACAGAGCCCCATGTGGGGCTCAAACTCACAAACCCTGTTATCATGACCTGAGCCGAAGTCGGAGGCTCAACTGACCGAGTCACCCGGGCGCCACAATTATAAATATTCTAAATAGTTCTAATGAAGGCAGATTCCACTCATTAAACACAATTGGTATACAATATAATGAATCAATTATATAATTTTAAAATTTGTCATGTGATCTGTTTTAGGGCCGTATGTTTTCAAGGTCAGGCAGAAGTGGCTGAGAGATGTTTCATTTCATTTTATTGGTCTTACTGGAATGTCATGGTAATATATTTCAGATAAAATTGTGGAGTTTGCCAGCTTTCATCTAAGAAGGACTTGCTTCTCTAGAATCTTTTTTTTTTTCTGTCCTATAACTGCTACACACCCTGCCGACAAACTTCCTCAGTGTCCTTGGCAACAGAAAGCTGTCTGGGGCTACAGACCAAGCTGGGTTTTAGCATCGCCTTTCTGTGCAAAGTGAGGATAATGCAAGGTTGGGACTCTTATAAAAAGGGTCAGAACAGGGGCTGAAAGCATCATCAACATGCATCAGCTAGAGACTTCCTGTGGTAATGCTTTTTAAGCCAACCTCCCACGGTCCTAGGACTACTCGAAGATGTTTTGGAAGCTCAGTGTGAGAAAGGGCAGTGGATGAAGGTTAAGACTTCACATTCCTGATCTGATCAAATAGTTTAGTTCTTGAAGCTGTGGAATATTGTGAAATATTTCTATATAGGAAAAGTTACACGCCTTAAGATTATGTCAGCATTTAACATATTTGTAAAACATAACTTCAGGCTCACCAAAATAAGCCAACATCTTCCTCTTACATTCAGTTTGCCATGGTTAAGACAGTCAACATAATGCAGTCAATAAGAAAGACATCAATCTGACAAAACAGTAAAATACAAATATGTAATTTTTAATATTTCTATAAGGAAAATAATGAAGCAATAGAAATAAAAAACTTTTTATCTGGAAGATGTGATTATATCCAACTTAGATTTTATTTTATATTTAAAAATATTTTTAAATCTCTGAATTTAAAAAACAGGACAACTTTTATAAAATAGGAGAACTATGATTAGAATAAGACACTGTTCCATACTAGCCACAGAGATTAAGAAGACCAAGGTACTAATCTTGGATCTTCAACAATCACAATCTTGATGAAGTCCAAAAATATCTGTGACTTTGAGACTCTTCACATTAAAAAAAGACTAGACAGAGATAACTGGTCTAATCAATTTGTACCTTGCCTTCTAGATCTAAAATTGTGAAAACTGTCATTCAGAAATCATCTGGCTTCATCTGGCTATGTTTAGATTCAGTTGCATTGAATATTTGTTTCTTCTCACCAACAGCACTTAAAAAGAGGGAATTATAAACCCTCTGTAAAGCAGGCAAGGTGTGAGCCCCCAGCTCTAGTTTGTTGTCCCATTGCTGTAGATTGTTGAACACATAACACAATCGTGTACACTTTTTATGGATTCAGCACTACCTGTATATTTGATGGCACAAAAGAAATGTAAATTAATAACAAATTTGGATAGAAGTCATATTGCCATGTCAGTGAGGAACCATTTGTGCAATAATCGAGTTTCAAATGGCATTCTGTACTATGATATAGATGAAAGAATAGGATAACCTATAAGGTTATTGCAATCAGTAGTGGGAAAGGGGAATAGAAACATACACTGGTCTAACAAATGGCAGATGCCCACTGAGCCTTAGGAGTAAATCATGAAGAAAAATAGGAGGTACTGTTATCCCTATTATAAGCTCTCCTGGAGAGCTGAGGATGATAGAACCAGAGCTTGCAAAAGTCGACCAGAGGTAATCTGCCTTCTATCAAGAAGGTTAAGAAAAGAGAATTCTGTTGGAGAAAAGGAAGCCTGGAAGAATTGAAAAACAAAAAACAAAAACAAAAAAACCTCAATGTTAGTCTTTTTCTTATATATTTCTCTTTCTCTGGAGGCTTATTGTTTTGGCTTCATTAATTTTTCCCTTGCTTGCTTTCTTCCTAAACATGGCTTAGTCTTTCATAACTTTGCAGAATGGCTTGGCTTGCATGCTGCATTTCCTTAAATAGGAATGATCATTTTAGAAGCAGGAACGCCAGATTTTCCTTATTCATTGAGATTTTTGGCATTATCCTGCACAATACTTTATTTAAAAAAAATGTATAAGCTGAAATTAAGGCTGTATCAAGGAAATTTCATATATAGTATGCCTGCTGATGTCCCATACTGCTTATAATAATGATTGGTGAAATTGAGAAAGTGTCTACTGTAGCAATTTAGGAGTTTGTGTTTGGGTAGGGTAATAAACTGGCTTATGCTTCATTACATGACTGACTTCATTATAGCAAAACCATGCACACTGTTTCTGTCAATTAAATCCTCATTTACTTTCTCAGGCACTAATTAAGAAGTCCTCATCATTCAGGTAGAGATAAGTAATAGAAACAATTACTGTCAGATATAGACATATTTAATAAGCTTGGACAACCCACCTGTCTACTTTTGGTGACAACCTTTTACTTTCAGCTTCAGGAGCAGAGGCTCAAGTTTTCCTGTAAGTGAAGGCTGGCATCAGGAGGTAGGAGAGCTGCTGCTTTCTGTCAAACTCTTTCTTAGCTAAGCAACTTTGTTGGCCCCACTCCTCTATGTATGGAGAGAACTAAATTGAAACTACTGGAAATGTCATAGGGGAAGGGAAGTTTCTTATGTACACGGTATACAGGTTGGCAAAAAAAAATCACACTGGATATAGAGCAAATGCATGTACAGTTTGTCAAGGTTTCCTTAGAAATATGTCAAGCAACTAGATTGGAGAGCAAGGTTGTTTGTGAATGTTCCCACATTTTTAACTGAGGGGACTGTATTGTCCATACTTGGTCCACTCTGGGCCCTCAGAATCTTCTTCAGATTCATGTAGACCTACGTTTTCTTTCAGGCTAGCCTATTTTTTTATTTTTCCTGACTGGTGGGTGATGTAACTGTTGCTGGTCATCATTAACACTTTCATAATTTTCTTTCCTTCTTCTACAGTCCAATAGGTTGAAAGTGAATAAATTGGGTGCATCCATTGTGAATTAGGACTGAACACCGTATGTAGCTAGAGCATTCATGTCTCGTGATGACTATGTTCCATAATCCTAAGCCATTTCTCTTCACTAAAGACTCTTGACGACCTTAAAACCTACTACTCAACTACAACCAATACTCCACCAAAAAGTAAATCTGGATAGAATAATGCTCTGATTGCAAGCAATCTGACCCAACTCTGGACTTTGAGTGTACAAAGAAAATTCAATAAGTGAGCTTACCAAGACATATTTTAAATTACTTAACAGATTTTTGTTAAAAAAAGGAATGCCATACTTGGCAATTTCAGCTATAAAGAATGTCTTTAAATATACCTATTATTTTTCTCATATATTGTACAAGAGGGAGGGGCAAGAATTTTTGTTTTAAGAACGGAAACTTCTTACAAATATATGAATGATAGTTTAAATATAACTTTAGGGACAGCCTGAAAGTGAGCAATTCTTAAAACATGGTTGTGGATTTTTGATTACATATAGATACTAAGAAAGGACAATATTGATTGAAAAATATGCAGGGAAGATTGCTACAATGTGAAACAGTGGACATTTATTCATTTTATATAGAAAACAAGACAGATGAAGGAATTTTATTTTTTGCTGGACTTTTTTTTTCAATTTACTAGTTTTGTCATAATAAACATCCCTTTTCAGAAAAAAAAAACAAACAAAAACCCCCCAAAAAAAACCCAGAAGTCAGAACCAGAGCACTACAGTTAGTTAGATATGGTTTCAAATCCTAGCCCACCGTTTGACAACAGTGATCACTTCCTGAGAAATATATTTAACTTTTCAGTCCTTGCATCTATAAAATTAAGACAAATTAAGTACTTACTGGGCTGTAGCAAGGAATGTCATGTACCATGTGCTTGGCATTTTTCTGACCATATTATATGTAATCCACTGAAGTTTCACAAAAGTCCTGTGAGGTAGGAGCTAGTATAATTCCTCCTTCTCAGATAAGAAAAATGTAACATTCCCCAATTATAGAATAAGTGATGTATGAGATTCGAACCCACGCTTGTTTCCAGCATCTAAGCAATTAGTCCCTATGCTACAATAATGAGTATTCAGTATGGTATCCAGAATGTAGTGAATGGTCCATAATTGTTAGCATTGGATGCTATCACTGGCAAGTCTTTAGAGGCTCGTAAATAATACCCTGGTTCATTTCCTGAATTCAGAATCAATTAAAAGGTAGACATAAACATTAGATAGAGATCAGAATACTACTGACAACCTGATTGGAAACCTTGGCTTTAGAACTGCAGCAAAGTAAGTGTGATAATATCATATTCCTGAATTAATTAATTAATTAATTAATTAATATCATATTCCTGAACTCTATTAAAGTACCCCTGAAAGGGACAGTCTTCTCCCACACAGCAGAGAGGAAAGCAGAGTGCATCTGTTCAGGTAGTCTCTGAAAAAGAGAGGGCCAGTAGTTCTCTGCCATAACATGGCTCTTTTTGTCAACTCTCCATTCAGTTAAAACTATCATCTTCTCCTGACGGGTGAGTAAGAGGTGGGAAGCAAGACCTCAGCCATTCTGTATCCACTGGAAATGGAAGGTCAGGATTCCTCCTCAACTGCTGTTTGTACTCTTAACACTGTTACTGCTATTGTTATCTTCATTATAATTTGTCAACAAGTGGCAGACATACTAAAATTCAAGGGTACCTCTTTTGCTCCTCAGCTCCTGAGCTGAGATCTGCTAAGAAGGAAATGACATTGACCCTGTCTTAAGTATAGACCACACACGCCCCCAGAGATTTGCTGAGACACTGGCCCAGCTGAAAGAAGAACTGTGCTCCAAGGAATGGCTGCCTTTGGTTGCCTTAAAGAAGGCAGGAGCACTACCTTTATAGGACTGCAGATTCCAGGTGTGGTGAGAGAAGAGTCTTGCCCCACCTAGAAGCAGAGGAAGGAAAAGAGGAGTGATAATATTTTTTCTAGATGCCTCACTAAACTCCCATCTTTGAGCTCAGGTAAGATTATATATTTCAGAATGCATTTTTAGAAGACATCTTCTTCATTAACAGAGGAAATGTTCTATTAACACAGCTGTCCTTGGAAGTGCCTTAAGCCCGAGTGAGATGTCCTTTCCATAGAGTTGATTCTTATCTATTTCCTCAAAAGGCATTTACACAAAAGTCTGAAGATGAATATATTCATAACTGCCACATTTTGCTCCAAAAATGACATTTTCACAGAAACTCCCACAGGGGCCAGAAAGAGAGAAGCCCAGGAAATTAGCCATAGTAGTGCTAGATGATGCCATTATAATGAGGGTGTGAACCGAGAGGTGATCTGATCCCTGTGTCTATAGTAGTTGAAATAATAAGCCACTTAGCGAGAGAGCATGTCAGTGGTATACTTGAAAGCCTAACTCTGGTAGCTTTACAAACCTCAAATTTAATGCTGCTTTATCTATTGAAAGCCTTGCCCTATAGTTGTCAAAACAATTGGTTATCCTTTAAAACAACTGTTTGCAGATGCATTTAGTTAAAGCCATCTGAGATGGAACTAATAGTGCATTAAGCCCCATGGAAAAAAAAAATCATCATGATGCTGCTATGTGTTGCTTCCAACCGGTAAAAGCAGTGGAATTTAGTCTGGTGAGTCCTCAAGGAAAGAATACGGTGTGGATTGTGGACTCTGTGAAGAGCCAGAGGCTAAAAATGTAGTCAACCCACTCTTAGTCCTCATCTCCATCCTTATGAGAAGGCTCAAAACAGCACAATGGTTTGGCTTGGTCCCAGAGAGGTAAAAGCCGCCGAAAGGTTGTATTTACTTATTTGAAACAGTAAATCTTATCATGGTACTAAGGACTTGAATTTTCCATTTAGTCTGAGAGCACTAAATAGTTTCCTGATCAGTAACAGCTTTAAATTAAATGAAAAGAGAATAAAAAAAGCACAGGGAGCCATAGTTATTTTTTTCCCCTCCATTATACTTTTCATGGATGCATAACAATTATCGTCATTCCTTGTTTAACTCCTGCCCTTCACGAGGTCCCTGTGTCCTGTGGTAGAGAAGGAATGTGAGGCAGGAGGACTCCCAGCCCTTCTTCACTCCTACTGAAGTCACCCAAGAGCTACAGGACTCTTTGCAAACCATGGGATTCTTCTTCATTGTCAAATACGGAGGCATTGATCTATACTGAGTCTACTTCTTGAAGAAAAAATAAGAGTTATTTAAATATCCTATGAAGTAATTGCTGCCCTTCCTCCTTCCCCCCCGCCTCAACTAGAACCTCTTCCCTTTCTCTTTCTTTCCAAACATCAATAAAATATATCCCTCTTCTCTTTCTTCTCACATCAATACTCTATCCACACTTTCGAAGCCAAACTATAGCTACCATTTTGCGACGTCCTTCATCTGCCCGTCTTGAATTCATTTCTCTTTCTTTTCTGTTTATGTAGTCCCTGACTGCATCTGCTCATGAACCTGCTATTATTCTGTTTTGATTTGGCTTTCTTTTCCCTCTAGATTTTATTTTCCTTGTTTTAATAATTTATTGCTCATTGTTGCCAGATTTCTTATCCATTTTGGTAAACAATTGGGATTTATAGTGCTCGAGGCTTAATAAATAACAGCATGTCTTTTCTAAAACTTTTTTTTTTTCAAAACCCTCCTCTACTCCCGTCCCCCTATTAGATATCTTGCAAGTATTTTGAACAAATTGCAGGTAATGCGATAGATATTATCATTAAAACAAGTCTTAATGCTCTTTTGTCCTTATAAGTATAAAAATATTAGAATATTTTATTATTTGTTTTTCCATGGATAAGCTCCTTGAGTAACTTTATGCATTCACAGCTGAATTTATCATTTCCAAAAAAAAAAAAAGAGAGAAAGAGAGAGAGGGGTGGTAATTTACTTGAGAGGAAGAATCAACTTCATTTAAAAAGAAAAGTTATATGCCATAATTTTTTCCTTCTGTCACCAGGGTCCACATGTTACTATAGAGATAGACTGTAAGAGGTTAAGTAATTTGGCAAAGATTACATGCTATTCTGTGACGGAGCTGAGAATAAACCCCCCCAGGACTGGGACCCACTATGCCAGGAACTTACCTTGACCTAGCTACTACATGTAATTTCATGTCATATGTAAAACCTGCATAGGCATTAGATCAGGATTCTGATGCACTGTAAATGTTCAGTAAATGTGAAAAAAAAAACCTCATCAATTTTAGAAAGGTAGAACCTAACTTTATAGAGATTAGTTGAATATATGATGACAGCTAGTAAAGAGAGAATGAACAGAATGACTTTTCCTAAGTCCATACCAATATGGAAGAGCTCCCAAGGCGAAAGAACAGTGGCCTTTTGAATAATGTCTTAGAAACTTCTAAAAACTCCCACCTACCCCATCTGACATGTGAAAATGCATTTTTTCAGGAGAAGAAATTTAATGCTGTCAAGATATAGTCTACAAATTTTATTTTTGCAGTTGCTCTTGAACAATTTTTCCTTTAAGAATTTATTGTGGATTTGTATATGATCCACCATACAAATAATTTAGAAATATGTAAATATTGTTCCAATTTTAAAAGTATTGTTTACTGGATATCTGCAAAAAAAATGAGTATTTTTGCATGTCTGATTCTAAGTGTTAAAAGTGTTAAAATTGTAAATGAGGACTTGTACCACTCTCTGGGCTCTCTGATATCACAGAGATGATCATAAAGCATACAGATCCTTAAGCAATTAGTCTGGCCCTTGCACACTTTCTGAAATCCATTTGTTCATTTGGACAACTGAGATTGCTTTCTCTCTCTCTCTCTCTCTCTCTCTCTCTCTCTCTCTCTCTCTTTCTGTCTTTCTCTAGTGCTTACTCTACCTGGAAAAACAAGATAGATGTCACAGGGTTGTTTGAAGTAGCACAACAGACAGATACACAGCAGATAAGGTCAGAACACCTAATCAAAAGGATTTGAGAATAGTAAACTTCCAGTGCCTTCTTCTGAGAATACTATGGAAGGATAGAGCTGGTCTTCTAGGAACAGGACAATGGACCAGAACTGATGAAGTGTGAATCTATGTGTCAGATAAAGTAAGTTAACTATAGTCACCTGAAACCAGGAGAGGGCAGTGGATAGAGAGGGGGAGCAGACTGACAATCTGAAAGGCAAAGAAGAGGAACTCTAGAGGGGTCGGACTGAGTAAAGATGAAATAGAGATGTTACCTAAGAATCTGTCAGTTCACCCCTCACAGATGAACTCAACTTCTAAATCTGCAAAAGGCAATGGTCCAGAAATCTTCCCTGCAAAGCTCCAGGGGAACATGTTTAGAAAAAGCCTTCACTATGAAACTGAGCATTGAAAAGGTTCTCTCTTTCTTGATTTAAGAAATCTAGTGTGAAAGTGGAGATGAAGTAGAGATTTTGGAGAATGTCTGTTTTGGACACATTCTTGGCACCAAATATATTTTATCAGCAGGCTGAGTTTTGAATATTAAGAATGTATTTTTCCCTTATTGATTTCTGTAGCAGAATGGAAACTATTTTCCAAATTACTCCATTTACATTAAAAAATATATATTTTAGAGTAGTTTTAGATTTACAGCAAAATTGAGAAGTAGGTACACAGGTTTCCCTTATATACCCTCTACCCCTATACACGTATAGCCTCACCCATTATCAAAATCACTCACTAAAATGATACATTTTTTTATGAAAGATGATCCTACATTAATGCATCATGATTGCCTATGTTCTATAGCTTACCTTAGGATTCACTCTTGGTGGTATACATTCTGTGGATTTGAAAAAATGCTAGTGACATGTATCTATCATTATAATACCATAGAGAGTATTATCACTGCCCTAAAAAATCTTGTGTTCACTGCCTATTTGTCTCTCCACCAACCCCCCAAACCACAGATCATTTTATGTCTCCATAGATTTGCCTTTTCAAGAATGTAATATTGTTAGAAGAATACAGTATTCAATTTTCATAACATTCCTTTCGCCTATGGGCTTTTTAACGTCATTTCTCTCCACAGGGTATTTCTACTTAACTTTACCTAGGATATTTTGCCAACACTCAAGTCAAAATCTTCCCCTTCAATGGAAGTAGGCCTCCTTCCTTATCTTCTCTGAGCACTCCCTGTTTACAGTTTCTTCTGGTTTTATGTTACACACTAGAGTTTGTTATCTGTTAGTGCATTTCAGTAATTTCATAATACCAATTTTTACTTCTCAGCTAGACTATGAGCTATTCAAAGGCAACAGTCAGTATCTCACAGTTCTCTTTTACCTTTCATAGTATTTATCTTGGCACTAGGTGAATAAACAATGTTTCAGAAATAATTGTTGGTTGATTGAGAATCTTCCCTGAATAATGTAAAAGACTTTATCAATGAGAGCTTAAATTACTTATTCTCTCTGGAAAACACTGCAGATTAAAGATGAAAATACTCCTACTCTAAGCACTGAGAGCTTGCCTTCTCTCTAATTATTATAAATCATAGCCTGAACATTTAAACTATTCAAGATTTCATTTTTTCCCCTAACTTCCTCCAGCATGAAATCCAATCAAGCATATGCTAGCTGCTGTTTCTATACTCGCCTCCAAGCATCCATTGTAACATATATGCTAATTGTGATTATTTTTAATGATTTCTTCAAGTTGTTTTTAATACAAAGTTGCTTTAGTATGAGTCATTTTTAATACAAAGCTCTAGGTAAGCATGGCATATCCCATTATTTGTAATTGCATCTGTTATTTTGCCACCAGCTTCCAAAAACAATTAAACCCACTCCTGATGGGTAATCAGACAGCATCGACCTATTGCAGCAATCTACAGAGAATGGTCCTCTCCTTTAACCTTGTCCTGATTCCAGCTGCCCTCTTCTCTGACAACTGGAAAATACAAAACTCTTTGTGATGTTTTTATCTCTTGCCTCCCACTGGAATGTGAACTCCATGTTCCCCTTTCTCCATGGCGCTATCATCTTGGCATTAGGCCATTGGAGGAACGCCCAACCCCTTCCCAACCAGGTATCTTTATGTAAAGCCTGACTACAGGGTTAATTTGTTTTATCCACTGTGATATCTTACTTAATTCTGATGTTGTTTGGGCCACCTGATTTCTTCCTCAAAGTAAGAAATTTCTTGTTGCCCAAGCTGTAGCTCTAAATATACATTTTGGAGCGTTTTAGCCTTTGAGTCTAGGATGAGCTTTGAGTTCCTCTGATACTTTGTCCCTCTAACTATGAATTTGTCTGAAAGGCTTCCTGGAGGGTTAAAATCATCTGCCATTAACTGAGACGTTTTGCCTACGACCTCTGTTTTTTCTCCGTTAACCTCATATGCTGAACAATATCTTTTGCCCCTGGATATCTCTTATTTCCCAAGTTGATCCACATTTTATTAAAACTCAGGATTTGAAAATTCTTTTTGGGACTGTAATTATTTCTACATGATTGTTTCTCTATTCCCAGTGTAGGTCACACTTCTTATCTCTTATTGGAGTTATCTGAATAAACTCTATTTTGCTATTTAGACCTTTGAATGGAATATGCCTTCCCTTATTAATTTCTAGATGTAGCATCAGTATTAAGGAAATTCATGGTTACTTAATGTGGAGCTTAGATTTCTGACAACTTCAGACTTCTGGACAGAGCAATGAGCTGTGATATTAGGCATACGCCCTGTAGAATTTTCAAATATCTTAGTGGCATCACTCTTAGATCATGCAATGCCAGTTATGTCAAACCACCAAGAAAGTTTTATTTGTCCAGCAGATTGTTTGTTTTTTAATTTTTAATGTTTATTTATTTTTGAGAGAGAGAGAGAGAGAGAGAGAGAGAAAGAGAGAGAGACAGAGCACAAGCAGGGGAGGAGTAGAGAGAGAGGGAGACACAGAATCCGAAACAGGCTCCAAGCTCTGAGCTGTCAGCACAAAGCCCAACACAGGGCTCGAATTCACAAAACTGAGATCATGACCCGAGCCGAAGTCGGATGCTCAACTGACTGAGCCACCCAGGTGCCCCCAGCAGATTGGGTTTAAGAATGCAATAAAATATTTAATATGTTTAAAAAATATTTCCATTGCAAATTATTACAGAATCTTAGATTTTTTTTTATTGCCAAATAAAAGCTACTCTTCTTTAGTCTCTACTTTTGGACAAGTACTTAACATATATGGTCTCATTAAATCCACCCAACAAGGTAGATGTTATTTTCAGGGTTCACAAATGAGGGAATGATGGCTCTGAGAAGAATAAATATGTGTCCTTCTTGTCTGCTCAGAAAGTTAATGTCTTTGTATAGGTACCTAAAATCCTTAGGAGAAGATTATCCAGGTAATGTCTTAATGTACCCTGTGAGATTTTTCTCTTTAAATTTCTAGTTTTTTTTTAAATTCCTTTTTCAGAACTATTTAGCAGTTAGACCACTTTTCATAACAGAGAATTTTGTCCTCTAAGAAGAAATAAAAGGCCCTGTCTGGTTGGTGCTAATAGTTCTCTCCAACCTCTAAGAACCGAATAGGATAGTAAAGATAATGGTGTGGGGAGGAGCAGTGTTCTCTTAGTGTGGTTCCTCTTTTGAGAACGCTCTAACTTCATTATGGACCTTTGAGCTGTGTTTCATTTCTTAATGATATTGGGTACATGAGGTGTCAAGAGCTCAAGTTTTCTATAGTTAATCAAAGCCCACTTATTGAAATGTGTGTGTGTGTGTGTGTGTGCGTGTGTATATATGGAGTGTGTGTGTATATATATATGGAGAGAGAGAGAGAGAGAAACTGAGAAAGGGGGAGAGAGAAACTTACTCTTGACTTCTATAACTAATACATTGCCTATTAAAGTCAATACTTTGACATTTAGAGTATTTCTCTTATACAATCTGATTTGATAAGAAGTTATTCTGGAAAAAAAAAAGAAATATGACATATGAATCCACCAATTGAGAGAAATATACGTAGTTGACCGTTGAGCAACATAGGTTTGAACTGCACAGGTCCACTTATACACAGATATTTTTGGATAAAGACAGTACAGTACTTTAAATGTATTCTCTTTTCCTTGTAATTTTCTTTAGCTAACTTTATTGTAAGAATACAGTATATAATTTATATATGTGTATACCATACAAAGTATGTGTTAATCAACTATATAATTGATCAGGTCAATAGTAGGCAATTAGTAGTTAAGCTTTTAGGTAATCAAAAATACTTTAGAAAACTTGCCATTGTAAATTCTTTCTTTGCCCCTTGAAGATGTAAATCTTCTCTCAGCCTCTTGCAAGTTTACAACCCAGGAAAAGTGTTTCTCAAGGACCTAGGAACTATTTCTTTGAAATGTGAACACAAGGAGTTAGTACTCCATCTCCGTCTCTGCATGCCAGAAGCCTAACTTCGATGGGCACCAATTAGCAAACACAGATGACATAATTACAGAGAAAAACAGTTGCAAACTCATGAATAACTCAATATACTAGACATATCCGATTGGTCAAACTCTTGCCCACAATCTCCAGTACTTTTCTACTAACTCACCCCAGCGCTTAAAAACCTTCCACCTTTTCTATCAGCAAAGCTAAGTATTTATGCTTGAACTGTTCTCTACCTCCTATTGCTGGTGATTAGTGGTATCAGAATAAAATCAACGTCTGTCTGCTCATCTGGTTCTGAGTGATTTTTCTTTAACAATACCCGTAACTGCCTGCCAATATTAATGCCTTAAGAGTGCTTTTGCATGATGAAAAAAGTAGAATGCTGCTTTTTTGCAACTGGTTTAAAAAGAAAGCCTATCTTATTTTGGAGAACCTGCAACCTTTATATTGCATTTAAATCACATTTGCATGTGGGTGGGGTGGGGGATGTGTTTATATGTATATGTGAATGTGTTTGTGTTTCTAAACAGAACCTGGGTGCTAGAAAAATTGCTGGAAAGTTATTTTTTGCTTTTCTTTCCTTTGGGGTCAGTTCACCATATCCTTCATCTCTCTGCTCTGAGAACACATTTGAGAAAAGCCAGTTCCATTCCAACACTAGAGCATCTGCTCACAGCCACTTAATCATCTCAGTGAGGCAGAAATCTTCTTTCTGGTCCTGGCTGTCAAGAGGTGAAGCAAAAGCTGACGTGAAGACCTTCTCCACATACTAGAATATTATCTGACTCCTTGGAGAGGCTTCTGTACATGCAGGCAAGACCTTTCCCAACTTTCCACCATAAAGGAGGAAGAAAAAATATCCCACCAAAGACTTAGACCTTAAAATGCCTTTAGGGGCCATAGCTGGGTCTTCCCATGAATAAAGGGAAACTCTCTGGTGCAAAAGCTAATTTTAGTTTGTCAGGGCACAGAGAGAAGGGGATGAGATGTCTGAATAGAGTGGCTCTCCTAGCAAATACAGGAGAGGTCTTATTTGACCATCTGGAAGATAAGTTTTCTGTTGACTTCAGAGAAAGTAAAATTGTCCATTTGATATGTATTGAAAAGTGTTTTCTTCAGCTTTTTGCTTTCCCTTTGATAAACTGGTGAATTTCCCCAGGTTGCTCAATTGTACTGTGGAGATTAAATATAAAATCTAACCTTGTAAATGGGGTAGAATCTGAGGCTCCTGATGGGTCTCACAGGGAAGACACTATTTGGGGGCTTTCCTGAAACAGAGTGCTTGCAAATAAGTCACTCCATTTGAAGGAATGAAAGTAGATTGTCAGGGAAGCCAGTCTTTTCCTTAATCAAATTGATATTAACAGCCTGCTACGGTATGATGGCAACAGAGAGAAAGAAATGTGGAGTATACTCTGCCTTTTCATGGAAAGTGTCAGAAACCCCTGCTGTTTGCATAAGTGACCACGGATCTACTTCAAAATCCTAGCATGCAGGGTAGCAGAGATTATGTAGGTGAATTTCTCCTGTCAGCTAAACTATTTTGTGTCTCAGGTTCACCTTTAAGCCAGTCCACTTGTGGTCCATTTCTTCTGTTATTTGATTTAAAGTTGAGGGTGCAGATAAAATCAGTTTAGAGAGGAAGTTGACAATCTTCCTCTTTTAGGCCATAGAAGAGATACCAAGGATTAAAGCTTCTCCAGGAAATAAATTTTCTGATTTTATCTCAGATGGTCTTGAATATTCAAAATTGCCAACCAGATAGAAAGGACTACATCCTCTCAGGGAGACTCAGGGAGGACTGCCCTCTCCACCTGCCTGAGATTCTCAGCAGCAGAACCCAAGCTTCTCCAACCTGGGTGGCAGTGAGGCTCAGTGGGTAAAGGGAAGCCAGTGCATGCTGCTTTTTGTCTCTCTGCTCACAGAAATCCCAGAGGGGTCTTATCTCCTTTCATGGAAAAATCTATCTAGTGGGAGGAGTTGAACTGAGTAGAAAAGATAAAACTTTATATGTTGATGAGGCGGTATAAGGATAGAATGAGCAAAAGACGGGTTCTTGCATATTGTTTCTTTAATTAAATAGCATGATGCTCTTTTCTGGACCTCATTATTCTAATAATTGACCTGCTTTATACATTTTTATGAGTTTTTTGGCACAGATTATCTTACTGTATAAATTTAATTTTTTCTTAAGTCCCCCCTTACATAATGCAATCTAAACTAGTTTGATTCCATTAGTAAATTAACTAATTCAAGCATTGATAATTTTTAGAAATTATTAGGAGTACTGCATGCCAGTCACTCTGCTGGGTAGTATCAGGTAGGACCTCAGACAACTTTTTCTACACTAAATTCTTAAGTGTTTTTTTGTTGTTGTAATTCTTAACTTTGTTTGAAATTGTATTATTCATACTTCATGGCTTTCCAACTCAGTTTTAATTTCTGAGCAGTTAACATTTGATCCCTTTACTAAATTTCCAATGACACCTAAAACAAGGTAAAGCATACGGTAGATGCTCAGTTAATTCCTTTTGACTGATTGTCCCTTTTGGTCAACTTTGAGAGTTTTTTCCTTATGTTGAAATACCAATAACTGTTTTTGTATCTCCAGAGTATTTCTTTCTATGCTCTCTTCCCATTCAACCTGAGGTCTGATCATGGCTTAATATAGCAAAGAGGTCAAAGTAGTCCTACCTGGCAATTTTGAGAAAGCCTGGCAGAAAGCAAGATACTTGAGCAGATCTGAGTTGAAATCAGGAGAGAAGATGCACAAATGGCAGTACAAGCAGGTGGACAATATCATCTTGGCCACATGTCCTTCTTCCTTGCCCCACCTTGATAAGTGGCAACCCTGGAATCATTCTTTGATTCTCCATATTCATTCTTACTCTGTGGACAGCACTTTAGTAAGTCATCATCACATGTCCCTGACCAACCTTTGAACAACAACATGCTGGTCTAAACTACCATTCCTCACCTAGTCTCCTTCCTGCTCTCTTTGCTTCCATTCTTACTTCCTCTTTAGGCTTTTCTCCATATGGCAGCCAGTGGATTTTTGAAATATAAACCATTGTATGTAATTTCTGCACTTAAAGATCTTCTGGAAGAAGACCACAGTTAATAGAAGATTTGTACTCTGGAACAGGAAGCAAGGAAGCCCTACCTGAACTGGCTCTTGTCCATTGCACAACCTTGTCTCCCAACCTTCTCCCACCTCTTCCCCTCCAGCCATGTTGTCTTCCTGCTCTTTCTTGAGCACACCAATCTTATATATGATGGCTTTTCTGGTTTTTATTTCTTTTGCCCCAGATGCTTTACCTCTAGATTTTCAAATGGCTCTAATGCTCACTTTATTTAGTTCTCTGCTCAATTTTTTACCTTCTCTGATAGGCCTTATTTCTTCACACATTTGAATATAGTCCCAGTCATTCTCTTTCTTTTTGTCCTGCTGCTTTCTAAATTTGTCTATAACCCTTATCATTACCTGAAATTATATTTTTATTTGTTTATTAGCATTTTTCTCTCCTAGAATGTAAAGTAAGTGGAGGTTTTTTTTTTGTTTTTTGTTTTGTTTTTGTTTTTGTTTTTACCACCCATGAGTAAGACTGGCACACAGTATATAATAAATAAGATTTACCGAATGAATGAACAAAGTAATGAATGCTGTAGCCATTTCTGAGAGCAGATGCTCATTGCTTGTACAATGGAATTGATTTGCTCAGTGCCATTTCTATTTGCTAAACTTGATCTGGTATTAATGATTTTTTAGAATTGAGCTCTTCTTTGAGCCATCACTGGATTAGGCATGGGGACCAATGTTACTCAAGTCAGGACAGAAGTAATGAAATTGCTAAATCACAAAGTAGAAAATCAGTTGTCTGATACAGTTGTTTCAGTTTACAAATAACAAAGTGAGGATCCATAAAGAATAATAGCTAGAAATACTTGTATATTGGTTGTCAAGAATTTTTATGTATATTAAATTATTTTATCTTTACCTCTAAGGTAGGTATTAGCATATTTTATGTTTTGGGTAAGGAATGGGTAAGGAATGAAGGCTTAGACACAGTTACCACACACCCCTCAGTTTTCATTAGAGCATGGATTCAGACCCAGGTCTCATGATGCCCACTTAAGTAATGTTTAATGTTTTAATATCTGAGTGGGGGGTGCAAAATGTTTTACTCTTAGAAAATGGCTTTGCATATAAATTTCAACTGGTTCCACTAATTGCTAACTGAATAAATTACTTGTATTTTAAGAACCTTAGTTTTTACATATGTACCCTTTTGTGTTATTTATGAGTACTATATTATCACAGCCATCTTCTTCCTAGAGAAAAAAAAAATTCCACAGACATCTAGGGATCCAAGGGATTCTCTTATCCTTATTACCTGGTGAAATATAAATATGATTTTTCTGATCTGAATTTTGAGTTCATTTCTTTCAGAATGCTATGGTAGTTAATGGAAGATATATTTCATCAGTTTTGGCAAGAGCCAACCTCTGTAACTGGAATCAGAAGCCTAGTGAATCATTCAACATATTTTATTTACAATATAACCACTGAAGAGAAAATGGAAGCTTGTCATTTTCCTTTTAAAGCCTTGCACATTGCTAAGTTTTCCATGGGCTTGCTGTTCATATATAACCTTTAAAGTGAAAATACTATTTGTGTGAAGAGGTAATCAAGGTAGACAGCAGCAGTCACTGCAGTAATTTGGGATGCTAGTAATTCTTAAGCTAAAAGGAATGCTTTGATGATTCAACAGGATACCTCTAATTTACATTTATTGTCATCTTTCATTTGCTTTCCTATTTTGGAAATATTTAGCAACTATGTTGATCAAACTGTGTTGGATTCCTATGGTGAAATGATCTATCTTAAAATTTGTGATCCAAGAGGAAGCTAGAAGGAATTGGTATTTTGATTTCACAGAGTTTGGAAAACTTCATTGTTCATCTACTGGAGGCTTTTATTATTTCATTATTGTAGGGAACACATGGAACAGACTGTTTTGTACATTTTTTCTGAGAGTCTTGATCAATGAAGCAAACCTAAAACAGTTTTCTAAAAGCAATAGTCACATACAATTAAGTGAAGAAATCAGTTGGTCCATGACTCTTCTGTCCTTATTAGAAGAATATGTTTGACCTGGAAAGTGAAATAAAAAGGGAAGTTTATTTAATGTTGCTTCATAATGCAGAATCTCTCAGCTCTATTTGAAGTATGATTAGATGTGTCTTTGGTTCAACTGTCACAACCTTGTATACCCTAGAAGCAAGTTGGAACAGAACTTTCAACCATACAACGATGATATGAAATGTATGATTCTCAGATTTATGCTTCTAGAATATTATCCTTTGATTGATATCTGAATTTTATAAAGTGGAAGATACTCAAAATAAACCACTGAAAGTATTACTGCATAACCATAATCTAGATGAAGGTTGTTTTTTTTTTTTTTATCAGCTCTCCTGAAATGATGGGAAACCATTATCAATAGGCCAATTGTTTGTTTCTGAAATCATCAAGGTAAAAAGTTCAGCTTGGCTCATGGAATGAATAAGTCATGGGAATAAAAGAAACAGCGCAGGGAATATAGTCAATGATACTATAATAACAATGGATGGGACCAAAAGGTAGCTACACTTGTGGTGACCAAGCATGATGTGTAAATGTGTTGAATCACTAAGTTGTACAGCTAAAAATAATGCAACATTGTGTATCAACTATACTCAAAATAAGAATGAATAAATAAATAAAATTCAGCTTGGAAAAGAACCAACAGACCTGTCCATATGCCAGAATCCCGTGAGAAAATGGCCCGAAGGAGGGAAATGTATTTTGAAACTTTTAGGCAATAAGATGCACCAAAATCAGGTTCCAACAGGACATTCTAGAAACTTCAAAGGACAAAGAGAGTAAACAAGTGTAGTGATGTGGTGCAAATAGTAAATTTCAGTGGGGGAAACAAAGGACTTTTTTAAAATGTTTATTTATTTGAGAGACAGAGAGAGACAGAGCACGAGCAGGGGAGGGGCAGAGAGAGACACACGCACACAGAATCCAAAGCAAACTCCAGGCTCTGAGCTGTCAGCACAGAGCCTGACATGGGGCTCCAACTCACGAACCGCAAGATCATGGCCTGAGCTGAAGTCAGATGCTCAACTGACTAAGCCACCCAGGAATCCCAGGATTTTTTTTTTAAATTGGCATTTGTCAGTTGGTCTTGCCAGTACTGCCGACCAGACTGAGCAGAAAAAAAAAATCAGTTTTATCTGTGATGATTTGGGGCTTTCTAAAGTTCTTGGAGGTAGACCACACTAAGAAAATTCAGTCAACTCAGTTGCTCTCAAAACATAGATCTCTGCATCTCTGCATCATCCAGCTTTGCTGGGCTAGACTATTAATTCTGATTCCCATGAAAACTTTTTGGCTTAGGAGACGACATTTGTGTCACTAAGGCAGCAATGAATTCAGGGACTCTCTTTCATCAAAGTGTAACACTGAGGGTAAATTATAATTTTCAGGACTTGGCCCTTAACAGAAACCAACCTGCAAGCAAACTGAAATGCAAACTCTTGAAATGTTATTTAAGGCACCTTAAATTCCCTAGGGATCCACAGGTTAGGAGATCCCCAGATGTAGCACTCAAGGATTCCACAAATACAGTCTCCGTACAGAGACATGTCTGCACACCTGGTATGTGGTTAAAGAATGGCAGGAGGCCAAAGGTCACAGTGTCATAGGCCCTTGTTCTCACTAGCCATGCTGCAGAGCTTCAGGTCCAGCTGTTTTCCTTTCCTGCTAATTTGTATGGTTGCTTTTAGATAGTGGTGATTTTTCTGTGTATTAAGCATTGAGTAAATCATTTCTACAACACTCTCCTTCCCTTCCTTGTTTATTTACCACAGAGATTGCAAAGCTCAGTGACATTTGACTCTGCTCTTTTGACGACTGGATCATGGAATGCAGAAGGCATGTATGTATCATTACGTGCATCTCTGAGTGATGGGCCATGGCATCATGTCACATCATGGGGTGAGCCTCTCTCATCATATCACATCATATCTCATCATGCTTGACATAGACACACAGCTCAATTCTGAGTATCTAGAAGTAACCAGGAAGTAAGGCTTCACAGCAATCTGAGCTGTGCTTTCAGAAATAGAAAATAAAGAAGATTGACTTTTCTATTTTCTGTTTTCTACCACTGCAGATACAATGACCCCTGTTGGAAGTTGTGCATATAAATATATTCACATCTCAGTGAAAAACAAAGCATCTGTATAAGACAGGAGTTTTCTCTATGTATTTCCTCACAATGATGAGGGAGTTTCCCTCCTGTGTTTATTACTGTTGTTGGTAGGATCTAATTCCTGGAACCAGGTATTAATTTAAATAATTCTCTTGATGGAATGAGCTACATGATAGTTATTAGGGATTTGCAATGTTACAATCAAACTGAGGCAATTCAAGAAGAGTTGGACTAGACCATTGAATGAATATTTCTACAAAGTGTCTCCACTGTAAAATTAATCCAATCTGATACTTTGTCTTCTATTGCTTGATAAATCCTGAGTGTAAATCCATAGCCTGTCGTACTACATACTTCTGATTTGTAATCTTGCCTTGATTATGAACTCTTAGTCCCTATACCCCTATACTATACCCCTTAGTCCTCAGAACCCGTCTACCTTTACTTAGGGCCTAAGTAAGCCCTAGGGCCTTTCCACATCAGAAGCTAATAAAAAGGAAAAACCAACTTGAATGAAACAAGAATCTTAAAAATTAGTCAACATAGTTTATATTATTCAAATTGTGTGTGTGTGTGTGTGCACATGCATGCACGTGCCCCAATAATACCCAGGAACCTACAAGAGTGAAAGATGGGCACATGTCCTCTCCAATGGCTAGATTCTGAAACTTTTACCTTTGGAGAGGCATGGTGTCTTTCAAGAATGTGGAAATTATCATCTGCCTCTCCAGGTGGCTCAAGGAGTGTTGAAAGGAGGTTTAACCTTGGTCATCAACGGAGTTAACTCTAAAGAACAGTAGATCCAGTGAGGCTTTGTTTAGCACTTTCAACCTCCTGTTTAGTAGAATTTCTACTCATTTTACTCCAGATATTTAGTGTTCTTCTTTATGTTTCTCTTTCATTCTCTGTTGAAACTTCCTCTCCTAGCTACACCAGTAAACTTAATGCTCTATTTTTCTCAAGTATTTTAATAAGAATCAAAACCATTAACCCACAAATGAAGTAATGGTCTACTGGATAAGTGAGAGGTGTGTTAAGAAATAATAGACTGAATTAGTTACCATGAAAGTATATATAGGGTTAAATTGCTCATTCTGTTTTTTTTTTTTTTCTTTTTCTTTCTTTTTTTTTTTTTTTTTATAAATTAAGCCCTGGGCTATATTACCCTAAAGTATTTGTATGCCATCATTTAATATCATTTATTATATGCTCACTTGCAAATTGTGTTTTAACATGCTATTGTGAAAAAGACTTCATCATTTAGGTTGATTATGGATTCATTATGGGCATGTTACCACTGTACAGAAAGCTAATGCAAACTTTGGTTACCCTCATAAAATATTGTTTCTTAATCAAATGCAGTAATATTCTCTCTGTTTTCCATGTTGATTCTACTGCATCTGCACACTGAGTTCACTTCTAGATACCCAATCTCATGATTGTGTATTGGACCATTTCAGATGCATTATAACAATAAGATAAAGTTTATACATGCCTTTCCTAATGCAGGTAAGAGTGAGGTTGGAATAAAGTTGGATTGGGATTATAATGAAGTGAAATGAGCCTGGAGTGAGGATGGGCTATGCCCAAGGTGATGTTGAGTTGAGTGTAGGGTGAGCTTTGGGCAAGTTTAGGGCGTTCTAAGAATGGGAAGAAGCCACCCATGAGTCTACAAAGGCCCCGCAAACACTCTCAAGCTTGCACATCAGATTTCTATATCCTAGAACACACAGGACACAGTTCATGCTGGTCAACATAGCAATACCTCAAAGACATAGTCAACCAAACAATAAGTCCAATCCATTTTAGCAGACTGCACCTGAGCTTTTCACCATATTTATTATATTCAGTTATCTATATTTATTATATTTATTATATTCAGTTATCTAAGTTACCTAGATCTGAGCCCTCACTAAATCCTTAAAGATGGAAAGGGAGCTCATCAGGATGTTGAAGGTCAAGAGTTACTCAAGGTATGGTTATGTAAATTGAAGATTTGTCTAGAAAAAAAGAAAAATTGTGAAGCCATGGTTCTTGTCACCTCATACTTCAAATGAGGGGATTATGTGGAGGGACCAGCAGCCCTGGTCTTTGTTTCATCATATAGCACAGTTAGAATGGGTGCATAGAAGTTAGCAAGAAATATTTGAGAAATGCTTTCTAATAATGAGGGTTATGCAATGGTGGTATGAACAATCTTATAACCAGGGAAGTCCCCATTTCTACAAATGTGCAAGAGGAAGACTCTGTCTTGAATGAGGAATACCATGGGAGGAGCTCTAAGCCCTTTCTGAGACTGTGGCTCTGAGTGGCTTTGATTTTTTTTCAACCATTTTAGTTTCAAGAATTCTCTTTTTGAAGAGGTCACTGAGTTTTTTTCTTGGGGCAAATACATAGACTAAATAATATATATAAGTCATCTAACACATACAACTTTTCCCTAATCACTATCTTCCCTTGACTCTTAAAGCAAATATATTAAATAAAAGTTGTGTGATTGAATAGGATATACTGACTAATATCGAAGCATTTTTGTTGTATGTGAAATATCCAAGTAGGCAAAGGAAGATTTATAATATGACTATCAAATACATTTTATTGAGTATCTTCACTTTATATTCCCCGAACTATTGCTGACCACCCTATCCTTGTGGTTCTATTTTTCCTCACTTTAAAAAAGCATTTTGGAGTTCCAACTGCTAAGCTAGGAATGCTCTTTTTCACTGGCAGCATTTTCCTTTTTTTGGCAGAATCCACAGGCAATTGCTTTGATGTTTTTTGGAGTTACATTTGGTATCTGTCATAGTTCATGCAAAGATAAGCTGATTGGGTTGTCTAGTTGGTCCCAGATGCTCTTGGCTTTAATGCTCCATCAATTTTCTTTGAAAATGAAGTCCTGGGCCAATCTCACCTCTCAAGGGACACTTGCAGATGACTTGTTCATGATCAAAAGGGAACATAATTTCCTGATGTCCATATGTTTCCTCTGGAACTTCTTTTGGTGTCCTCAAAACTGGTGTTTCTTATAAGTGGACAACAGATTGTTATTTAGAAAGGGTCTAAACTTCAGAAGTGTTTCCTCAAGAGTTACTGCAAAGAGGAGTCAGGAGGTATGAACTGGTTTCTAAGAACTCCCGGGAGTGGGCTTTAGAACATATTGCTGTAAAACCACCTCCCAACAAAGACCAAAACACTAGATTTATGGTTTAGCACTGCCCCATGATTATAGTAAGTGAGGGTTTGTAGAGAAGAAATTATTCCCATTTTTCAGTTTTTTGGTATAAAGGGGACATGATTCACGTATTTCCTCCTAGATAAACATATTTGTAACCATTTTGTTGCAAAGACATGCAAGGGGCTAGGTAAATTAGTGATGTGTTCATGCACAGCATGGACTTTTTGAAACTAATGGTTTTAACTTTTTTTAAATGTTTATTTATTTTTGAGAGACAGAGACAGAGCGTGAGCAGGGGAGGGGCAGAGAGAGAGGGAGACACAGAATCTGAAGCAGGGTGCCGACTCTGAACTGTCACCACAGAGACCGACATGAGGCTCAAACTCACAAGCTGTGAGATCATGACCTGAGTCAAAGTTGACCGCCCAACCAACAGCCACCCAGGTGCCCTGAAATTAATGCTTTTAAAAATTGATGAAAAAACTATCCAAGTGACATCTTTGAACTTTATCCCACATCTTATATGCCATACATTTCTCTTTTAGGTTAAGCATGAAAGGCAGATAAAGATCCTTCTGTTGTCTATATATTTTTTCCCAAGGACACAGCCAGCTAGTGAATGAAATGTCAAGGCAGAGCAGCAGGAGAGCCAATGTCTGTGCTGTCTTGAGAAGGTCTCAGTGGCATACTCCAGCACTTAACATAATGGGCTTATTTCAGCTGAGCTTCCAAGTCTCCTTCTTCCCTTCCCCTCCGAACAGTTCCCTTTTTACTTGTTTGTTTGTTTGTTTGTTTGTGTGTTTTGAGAAGGTATGTTGGGAGAGGCTCTATGTACAGTCCTTATTAAAGTAGTTCTCACCTTCGATGGTGGGGGGAAGGAATGATAGAATCCCTAGTTAGAAAAGTATGTACAAATACCACATAAACCTCTGCAATAATACTTTCATTTATGTCAGGGACAAAGAGCACATCATTCTTCCATCTTTTTCTAGATTCGACAAACCAATTGGAGTTCTATGAAAAGCTAAGAAATAGAATCTGGGGGAAGAAAGAGCCATCTGTCAGCTACCTGTTTTTGCCACTCATCTAGTCACAGCTCAACTTTTGCCTTCCACGGTCATGAACATGCCAGACCTTGTGTGAAAGATGTCTGTGTCCTGTAGGCAGCCTTCATCAAGAAGGAAACCGCTGGTCTGAAATTGTGAACTAACCACAGTGATTAGGTTTAGATAATATTTTTAGGCAGCTGAAGGCTCTATACTGGTACTTTATGTACATGATCTAAAATATTTATTTCAAAAAACCTGAGTTTGATATTACTATCCTTACTTTACAGACAAAGTGATTGAGGGTCAACTGTCTAACCTCATACAGTGGTAAATACTAGAGCTGGGACCTGACTCAGTTTGACCCAGAGCTGACTCTACAATATACCTCTTGCCAGTGCCTCTGTTTTCTTTCTGGTGGACAAGGTTAACTACCTTCTGGGTGTCATATTTGTCCTCAACAACTTCCATTTAGATTTGGCTTTTTATTGTTTAAGTGTGAATTTGAGAGAGCTCCCTAACCATTCCCTATATCTGCTTCCTAGAGATGTGTACCATCACAGAAATAATTTAAGGTGTTCAAATGCAGGAAAATTTGTTATTACTTCCATATACCTAGTTGTCTATGGGCATCTCTGGCTGGATATTATACAGGAACCTCAAATTCAAGAAGTCAAAACTGAAGAGATTTTCCTCCACACTCTGATATTTCTGTCATGAACCTCCACCCAATCTGTAAGCTCTAAACTCAGGTTTCAACCTAGATGTCTTTCCTCTAACTCTCTCTTACCTGTTTTCTCATTGCATTCCTACAATTAGTGCTTTGTTTCTAGGCCTTTACCTTTTTGCTCCTGGATTCTTCAATGTTCTATCACTCATTGGATCAGCAGTCTTGTACCTCCTTAACACAAATTCTCCACTGCCTCTAGAGGGATTAAAAAAAAAATTTTTTTTGTAATGTCCATTTACTCTTAAAAGAGAGAGATAGAACATGAGTGGGGGAGGGGCAGAGAGAGAGAGGAAGACACAGAATCTGAAACAGGCTCTGGGCTCGGAGCTGTCAGCACAGAGCCCTATGCGGGGCTCAAACTCAGGATCTGTGAGATCATGACCTGAGTGAAGTTGGTTGTCCAACCGACTAAGCCACCCAATTGCCTCTAGAGGGAACTTTTTAAAAAAATAAGTAATGTAATGTTCACTCCCCTGTTCAAAACCTTTTAAAACTCCAAACTTTTTAGCATGGCACATGAGGCTATCCATGGTCTCGTCTGCTTACTATTTCCAACTTTCCATTACATTATACTCTCTGGCATCCCATTCAGAAGGCAAACACAACCACTTGAACTTCTCCAAATTTATAATTTTCTTTTATTTTTTGTAATGCAGCTCATTATGGTATGCCCTTCCTATTCTTCCCGTATGCTTACATAGTAGGAAATACTTTTCTGCCTCCTCTTGTATTCAGATTTCTATCATTGTAAGCATAACTTACTTCCTTCTTTATTTTTCTAGCTTCCTCGACTAACTTGTAAGTTCCTGAGGGCCAGTTTTGTCTTATTCCTCTCAAGCAGCACCAGGACCTAGCACAGTGCATGACTCATAGTTCTCAGAAACCTCACTAATAATTGAGAGTGAAAGCAAAATCTCCAGTCTAAAGACTCTATGGGACATCACACTGGCAGTGGTCTAAAGGAATATATCAGTAATGAATTGAATTGTTTGCTTCTTATGTATTGTACTTTATTAGAGTCAAGAGTCTGTGTCTATAGAAGAATCTATGTATACTCTACAAAACATACTTTGAAATTTTCTATCCAAATATCTGTACACGAATTGCCATGTTTTTTAGATGCATGTACTTAAATGCGGGCCTAGAAGAATATTGTTTAGCAAAAATCAGTGGCATAAATAACTGGTTCATTCCTAATAAAGTGGATGAATTATATTACCTTAACAAGAGCCTGGCTCTAATTAATGTAGTTGATAAAGCATAATATTTTCGTATGTTCATTATGAAATTATATAACACGAACCAGTGTAATGGCAAGTACCTCAGAAAATTAGAAATAATTCATTAAATAAATGAGATACAATTTTAAAAAATTCCAGAAAAATCAAACCTCACTTGAAACCTGGTGAGCTGAATTGTCTACACGTATTTGCATGTGTTCATAATTTATTTTTTCCAACTCACTGTATTTAGCTCATTTGAAAATCATCTACAAATTACAGCTGTTACCCAAGTCATAAGTATTTCTATATTCTGAGATAATAATAATAAATTTAGATTCCAGGATCCAAAACCATCATCAACTTTTATGGCACCTTAATTTCTTAAGGGGAGAGTGGTCATTGAGAATATATGGTTATAATAACCTGGGTTTGTGAGAAATTATAAATGTCATTCTTTCTTCCCTTCTTAAACCACTGCATTTTGAGGGCACTTTCTATAGTCCACTATGAGATGATCTATTTTTTTTTAGGTTCATGTTTATACAATGGAAATAAAGGGCATATAGGCTCACAAATACCAATTTTTAACTGGGAGAAAATAGATTAAATAAAACCAGGGCATAAATACCACTTTTCCCCCATGGCTTTTTCATACCTTGAATTTAGGACTGGGACAACAAAGACTGAAGTACTACATGCACATCCATAGAGAATGTGGATAGGTTCTGGCACACATGTGTGTGGCTGCCTCACCTCACCTATGGCTTTATAAGTAGAGACAAGTTGCTTTAATTTGGTAAATGGTTCTCAGGCATTGTTTGAGTCCCAGTTATCCAGTTCAGTCTTTCAAACTGCATTTAAGCAAATCTACATGTGCTAACATTTACTGATGGTGGTGGCAGGTGGCACACTGACCTGTAGTTTGTACCTTCTTTATTTTTTTTAATTTTTAAAATATTATTTATTTTTGAAAGAGAGAAAGAGAGAGCGAGCATACGTGGATAAGGGGTAGAGAGAGAGGGAGACAGAATCTGAAGCAGGCTCCAGGCTCCAAACTGTCAGCACAGAGCCTGATATGGGACTCAAACCTACCAACTATGAGATCATGACCTGAGCTGAAGTCGGATGCTTAACCAACTGAGCCACCCAGGCACCCCTGTACCTTCTTTAATTGTCCCACATGTATGTGAGTGTGATCAGCACACTCAGAGTTACTGTGTAATTTGTTTTCTTTTTTTTCTATCACTTGGTCTTCCTTTTCTTTGTCTTTTAAGGTTTGTTGTTGTCGTCGTTGTTGTTGTTTTTTCTCTTCTTCCATTTACTCACTTGGTCACATAAGTCACATCTAAATACTGACCAGGTATTGAGCTCCACAGTTATCTGCCTGTGACCAGACCACTTATGCTATTTCTTTTTCTTTTTCTTTTTATGTATTTATTTTGAGAGAGAGAGAGAGAGAGAGCGTGCGCGAGCACATGAGCAGGGGAGGGAGGGAGGGAGGGAGAGAGGGAGGGAGAGAGAGAGAGAGAGAGAGAGAGAGAGAGAGAGAGAATTCCAATCAGGCTCTGCACCATCAGCCCAGAGACTGGTGCAGGGCTTGAACGCACAAACAGTGAGATTATGACCTGAGCCTAAACCAAGAGTTGGACACTCAACAGACTGAGCCACCCAGGCACCACCCCCCTCCTCATTTTAAAACATTTTATTTATTTATTTTGAGACAGAGAGACTGTATGTGCCATTTCCTTAAGGAAGAAAACTGTGCTGTTGAAAATCCTTTCTCTTCATACCTCTGCCTCTTTTTCATCCTTCCTCTCCATCCTCTCCTCCCTGAAGGTGTTGACATTATCATTTATTGAGAAGATATTATGTGTCAGGCCCTGTACTAGTCACTGCATATATATTATTACATCAATTCATACAACCACTTCATGAAGCAGAATCAATTACTTTCATTTTATGCATGAGAAAAATGGAGTCCAGAGTTCCTTGCCTACAGGTTCAAAGCTAGTCAGTAAATGAGCCATGAACAGAATCCACTTGTGTCTGACTCAAAATTCTTTCTCTTTTATTGCTTTCTTTTTATTTCTTTAATAGATTCATAATTTAAAGGTTCTAAAAGTTTTAGAAATCAAGACAATAAACTTGTTATGTGGTTTGTTTAATGAATGTGACATCTCTAATGTTAGTTTGGCTTTCAGAGAGATTACTTTTAAAAATGAATTTGTAGAGAAGGGGGGAGTGTAGATATAAGAGTGATTATTTTCAGAATTCAATTGAATGCTTATACTTTCATAATTAAAACAATAATTAGAACATAAAATATTTTGACAGCACTTTAAAAAAAAATAAAGGATCTATTTAATAGAGACCTTTACAAATTAACAAATGCAGAGCTCTCTCCTAGACTGACTAGAATGTCAGCCATCTGCAATCAGAATTTGGAAGATGGAGCTGCCATTTAGGTTGCTATTTGAAATCAAACTATTGCTGTGGATTTCTAAATTACAAAATGAAAAGAGAATGTTTTCTTTATCAGGGAAATACAGAAACTGTCTTCTAATTCTTCCCCTTGAATGCCTAGAGGTCATGAAATATGTTCCTTGATTTGGAGTAATGCCAGACTACTTCTTCATTAGACCAAAAAAATAAAATAATTTGCCTTTTAAAATTAGTGAATATTTACTCATATTCCAATATGTATTTTTAATTAATTAATTAATTAATTTTTAAATTTTCATCCAAGTTAGCTAGCATATAGTGCAACAATGATTTCAGGAGTAGATTCCTTAATGCCCCTTACCCATTTAGCCCACCCCCCCTCCCACAACCCCTCCTGTAACCCTCTGTTTGTTCTCCATATTTAAGAGTCTCATATGTTTTCTCTTCTCCCTGTTTTTATATTATTTTTGCTTCTTTTCCCTTATGTTCATCTGTTTTGTCTCTTAAATTCCTCATATGTGTGAAGTCATATGATATTTATCTTTCTCTGACTGACTAATTTCTCTTAGTGTAATACCCTCTAGTTCCATCCATCCAATATGCATTTAATACTGCATTTGATATTGTGGAAAAAAATAAATATACTTTGTCCACTTCTTGGAGTCAAGTACCATATCTCAGTCTAGCTGGGTTTTTGGTATATTGTTGACATAAATATATATCTGATTCAGTAGACTGTGAAAATCTGATAGAATAAGACCTCAAGTATAAATTTGTCAAGTGAAGCTCCTTTGTGGAAAGTTTTCATTGGGACATTTTTGTTTAATGTTAGAACAATATGCTCATATCTTCAAACAGAAATTGAAAGATTGACATAAAGGCAGTGGCTTCCAGTCCCACTGTGTGACACCAACTTATCAAGTAGTCTAGATTGCCACAATACAAGGACATGCTGAATCCAGGAGAAAAATAAGAGCTTCCTTGTATAACAAACATGCTCCTGAGCAGGAGGATATGTCAATTTTTTAAACCTTCTTAGTATTACTGAAGGGGTATACAGGTGTGTAGTGGGAAGGTTGGTATGTGTGGAGCAGGAAAACACAAATGAAACACAGATTGACTTTAGAGAAATATATGCAAGAGTATCTCAACACTATGTCATTAAAAACAATAAGCAATGCCATATTCTAACCTTTCATCTTAAAACTACGTTTAAATTCATAATCAGAGTTAGATCTTGGATTTTTCACCTTTCCTGTAATTACTAGGTAAAACCATGTTAGCTTGGTGGTTGTCTTGTGTGTTCATGGTAGTTAGAGTTTTAAGATGTAGTTGTTATGGTGATGAGAAGGAGAAAGGAATCTGTGAAAGTTTCCTAGTGTGGAATTGATATATCATGCTTCCCACTCCCATCATGCTAGCATATAACAAGGGGTCTATAAATGTCCCAAATATCTTGTAAGTCAGAGTGTCTCTATCGTTAGTACATTGCCCCCATGACTTTGGGGGAGAGGAAGTAAGGGAAAATTTTTGTTCTTATGTTGATGATATACATATTGGTAATTGTTTTCCACTCAACTCAAGTTCAGCTAGGCATTTGTAGGTAGCCTTGGGATGATTTTGCCAAAAAATTAAAACTCTTGGAGTAGATTCCCAATGAAACTGTATTTTATTTCCTATGTGTTTCTCTGTGCAAAAAATTTAATGAACCTGATCTTTTTCATGGCTTTGAAAGAGAGCCTTTTATAATACATGATATCTTGTTTTTTGCTAACTAGGTAAAACTTTCTTCCTGAAATCTGGTCGATGCTTTCCTAATTTGCCATGTTATACACATTAAAGATCAATTTTCTAGGCAAATTGTAAAATATACCAGTCTCATTTTTGATTATTAATAATTGAATAAATTAATGGGGGGACCAAGTGGTCTAAAGAGAAACTGTTTTTTTTCTTTAGCTTACCCAATCACTGTTTAGGAAAATGTGTTAAGAGATTGTTTCTAAATTTAATGTAATGATTTTATATACAAATAGGAGAAAGATGACAATGTATATTAAAAACAAATTTAGAGAAAAATTTGAATCAATATGTTTTTAAGATAGAAAAGAATAATAATTAAGGTGATCGTGGGTATAGATAAATTTGATTTGGTAAAGTAACACTCTTTGTCCTAACCTCATTTCCCTTTCCAACTTTACCTTTAAAAAAAATGCACTTTAATTTTTTCTGCCTGCTTTCTTCTCTTTCTCTTTATAGTCCCACTAATCAAGTCCATCAGAAATACATTTTCTCATCTCTTTTGCAACATTTCTTGAATCTTTATCTTACCTTTTTTGTTTTCCTTTGCTACCAATCAAATCAGGCTTTTACGTCCTCACCTAGTTTATTGTTTGTTTTCTAAAATAGTTTCTTTCTGGGGCACCTGGGTGGCTCAGTCGGTTGAGTGGCTTTGGCTCAGGTCATGATCTCATGGTTTGTGACTTCGAGCCCCGCGTCGGGCTCCGTGCTGACAGCTCAGAGCCTGGAGCCTGCTTCCAATTCTGTGTCTCCCTCTCTCTCTGCTCCTCCCCTACTCGTGCTGTGTCTCTCTCTCTCTCTCAAAAATAAATAAACATTAAAAAAATTTTTAAATAATTTCTTTCCTATTAATACTGTTCCCCTATTGGTCATATTCTATATAATAGCCAAATTAATCTTCCAAATGTACAGTTTTCATTAAGTCCTCCTTTGCAAAACAAATACTCTTTCACACTCAATTATCATAGCAATTTGCACCTTTAGAATAAAGACCCACTTCCTTTTTCTAGTGTACCTGGTGTTCCTCCATTTACCTCTAGTCTGTATTCCCAACCATGTCCTTACATTAATCCTTTTCTGGATCCTAAGCTACAGCCAGAATCATTTGACAGCCAAGACATTCCATCTTTTTTTTTTTTAATGTTTATTTATTTTTGAGAGAGAGAGACAGAGCAGGAGCAGAGAAGGGGAAAAGAGAGAGGGAGACACAGAATCCAAAGCAGGCTCCAGGCTCTGAGCTGTCAGCACAGAGCCCGATGTGGAGTTCAAACCCAAGAACCATGAGACAATGACGTGAGCTGAAGTCGGACGCTCAACCAACTGAGCCATTCAGGCGCCCCCAAGACATTCCATCTTTAAATGTGTTGTTCTTCATCCATTCTCCGTCCTGAGCACTCCAATTTCTACTAGCTTTATTTGATTCTATCAAATCTAAGGTCCAATACAAGTTTTATCTCCTTGATAAAAATAACTTTATCCTATAAAGCTTTTGTCTACTCCTCAACAACGCACTCATGTCTACACAACTTTATGGTGATTTGTAGTGTGTGTGCGTGTGTGCGTGTCTGTATGTGTATGTGTGTGTGTGTGTGTGTGTTTATATACGTACCCATACATATACACCTCTCTTACGCATACATACATAGATATCGGGGTTGGGAGTCAGGCTTCCTCAGTCTTCATCCCAGTTTTGCTGTTTTCAAACCATATGATCATGGATGAATTATCTAACTTTCCTGAACATTAGTTTTTTTCATCTCTAAAATGGAAGAACAAAACTTTTTACTTTTATTAGTTTCCTAGGGCTGCCATAACAAGGTATCACAAATTTGGTGACTTAAAACATTAATTTATTCTCTCAGAGTTCTGGAAGCTAGAAGTCTTAAATCTAGCTGCTAGGTGGGTCATGTTGTCTTTAAGGCTGTAAGGGTTTTTTTCTTTGCCTCTGGAAGCTTCCTAGCTTTGGTGCCTTGGTTTGTGGTATATCATTCCAATCTCTGCCTCTGTCTTTACATGGCATTCCCTCTGTGTGCTCTCTGTGTGTTTTTTTTTTCTTATAGGAGTTATAATCATAGGATTAGAGCACATCCTAATTCAATATGACCTTATCTTCAGTAATTATACCTGCAAAGTCCCTATTTTCAATATGGTTACATTCTGAGATTCAAGGTAGATGTGAATTTTGGGAGGACACTATTCAACCCAGAATATTACCTAAGAGTTGTTTGAGGATTTAATGAGATAATCCATGTAAAACATTTGATTAAGTGCATTGGTACATGGTAAGTACTCACAAAGTTAGATATTGATATTATTATTACTGTTATTACTATTTGGCAAATCCCCCTGATATCTTCAAAGGATTATGTATATGAAATTGGAGGGTTTAGCCATTTGATCATGCTTGTTCAATTTTTTTAAAAATCCATACTCAAATATTTAATAAAGACAAAAATCAGCCTCTTAAAAAGATAATAGTTATCAAGATTTGGAGGACTTCCTTTTATCATGATACAGTTACATAGGTCAACAATTACTTGTAGAGAGTCTTTCAGAATTCTCGTGCCTATTTTTGATAAAATGTAATTAAGCCAACTCTATCACAAACGCTTGAGTGAGCGCACATTTATAAAAATAAGGGTATGAAATATAGAAATGGGGCAAAATTCCAGAAGGATGATTAGGATGTTTTAGTCTGGTTAAAATGAGAAAAAAAAAGTTGAAGAAAGGATAAAGATACCACTGGGGGAAGATACTGTACTATGTAGAGATGTGAGAAATCTTAACTATTCAATTTATATTATGCTTTGTTCTTCCTTACCAAGGAGAATAAACTGACATTTATAGAAAAAAAACAAACATAATCAGGAGAAAATGGAAACTCATGGCACATAATTGTGGAAACTTGCTATTTTAAATCAAGTCACTTCTTGAGAATCAAATAAATACTTTTGGAGAGGGTAGTTAAGTGAAGAAGCAGAGGTGAAAAAGAGCCTTTATTGCTAAATATCAAAAATTGCAGAATATGGGAGAAGTGTTCAGAAAGAGGGGCCTTGCCCAGCTCCTAGCATAAAAACTAGTACTTATTATACTGTTTAAATGGTCATAAAAGTGGGCTTACAAAGTTGATATATCTCTTAAGAAGATTTTAGAAAAGATTACTAACTGATTATGGAATTCACTCAGGCCAAAGTTTAATCATTTCATTTTCATAGTAACTGATATAGACATAAAATAATGTAGGTATTTTGATATTAGTACAGAATTTGCCAAAGTTTCTCATGATATTTTCTATAACAAGTAAAATAATATGGGAGTGGCAATATCATAGTTTGGGAAATATGTAACTGACAATACAACTGTGTCCAAGGAATTTTGAATATAAATGGAACTTAGAATAAAAGAATAGGTATAAAGGTGAACTCACCTTTTGAAATTGTGATATAGATTTCTGGTCAAAATGGAACTGTGAGTTAATACTGTAATGCATCCTCTCTGCTTCAAACACAAGATAAACCATGACAATATGATAAGACCAAATAAGAAAATATATAACTAGGCTAAAAAACAAAACAAGGCAAAAACATAAACAGAATAGGACTGAAAAGGGTGAATGTAGCTGGACAGTATACCTTTTGGCTTAGGACCTCAAGCAGTAAATTGTGGTTTTGTTTGACTTTTGAAGGAGAAGGGAGACTCAAAGTACTTCATGAGGATGGAGTCATAATCCCAGGGTCTTGGGACTGAGCCCCACATTGCGATCTGATTTCTTCTCTTTCCTTCTGTCCCTCCCCTTTGCTTGCAAAAGAGAGAGAGAGAGAGAGAGAGAGAGAGAGAGAGAGAGAGAGAGTTAAAATGTATAGATTTCCAGAGTTAAAGCCCTGAATCCTGAGACTAAAAAGATAAATAAAATAAATCTACAACTTGAGATAGAGAAGCAAACCAAGAAACAGACTCTTAGCTTTAGAGAACAAACTGATGGTCAGAGAGGAAAGTGGTGGGGGGATGGGTGAAATAGGCGATGGAGATTAAGGACTGCACTTGTGATGAGCATCGGGTGTTGTATGGAAGGTTGAATCACTATATTGTACACTCAATATTACACTGTATGATAACTAACTGAAATTTATTTATTTTTTTAAATGATGTTCTTTTTTAATGCTTATTTGTTTTTGAGAAAGAGAGATAGAATGCGAGCAGGGCAGAGGCAGAGATAGAGAAAGAGAGGGAGATACAGAATCAGAAGCAGACTCCAGGCTCTGAGCTGTCAGCACAGAGCCCAATGCAGGGCTCGAACTCATGAACTGCAAGATCATGACCTAAGCCAAAGCCAGATGCCCAACCAACTGAACCACCCAGGTGTCCCTAACTGGAATTTAAATGAAAACTTTTTAAAAATAAATCTACAACTTGAAAGACTATTGTGCAATTATAGAATGTCAATAAATAAGGGAAACTCTTAAACCAGAAAGACAAGAGAGGTTTCCATCAAAGGAATAGAAATTAGATGGACAGTTGACTTCTTGATACTCGTAGATACTAGAAAATAGCACGACAGTGACTTCACAGTGGTTTGATAAGATTATATTCAGCCTAGACTTTGACTTTCAACTGTGTTATCAATTAAGAGTTTTCTTTCAGACCTATGATGATTGAGAGCTTAAATTTATATTAAGTTACTTTAGGGCAAGAAATATTATCACAGGAATTAATAACATGTATGAAATGTATACTGACTATAAAGCAACACTTAAAAGAGATAAATATATAACCCTGTAAAGGAATGAAAAGAGGCATTACAATAATCTTTGATAAGTAATTAAACTATGCTTGGATCCAGGATGTATTGGAGAAAGAGATGGAAATATAAAATAACTTTTGTTATAACAACTTATGGTTTAAACATGAGTGTTAAACATTTAACACTAATTATCACCTTACACCCATTAGGCTATTACAAAATAATAACAAGTATTGGCAAGGATATGGAGATATGGAGAAATCTGAATGCTGTGCACTGTTAGTGGGAATGTAAAATGGTGTAGCTGCTATGGAAAACAGTATGGCAGTGCCTCAAAAAATGAAAAGTAGAATTACAATATGATCCAACAATACTACTTCTAAATATATACTTAAAAGACTTGAAAGCAAGATCTCGATATATTTGTACACCATTTTCATGACAGCATTATTGACACTAGATAAAACTCAAGTGTCCATCGACAGATGACTAGATAAGCAAAATGTGGGATATACATACAGTGGACTATTATTCAACCTTAAAGAGGAAGGGAATTGTGACACATGCTACAAAATGGATGAACCTGAAGCAGTTGTGCAGAGTGAAATTAGTCACAAAAAGACAAATACTGCATGATTCTACTTGTATGTGGTTCTCAGTCAAATTCATAGAGACAGAAAGTGGAATGGTGGTTGACAGAGGCTGCAGGGAGGAATGTGAGGAGGAGGAATGGACAGTTAGTGCTTACTGGGTATAGAGTTTCAGTTTTGTGAGATGAAAGAATTCTGGAAATGGATGACTGCAATGGTTGCATAACAATATGAATGCATTTATTAGCCCTGAACTGTAAACCCAAAGATTGTTAAGGTGGCACATTTTATGTGTATTTTACCACAATAAAAAATTGAAAATAAATTAAGGATAATTACTAAAAGAATAAGTATATAATTTATGATAGCCTACCAACAAAGGAAAGTGTAATACTTTATCAGATCCAATAGAGGAAATAACGGGAAAATAAAAACCAATAAAGAGAAAAGTCAATAAATAGAAGAAAAACTAGGAATATAGAAGTCAGTGAGATAAATATCACCACATTGTCAGATATAGGGATAAAATATCCTGACATATGATGCTAATGAGAGAAAGACCTAAGACAAAACTACACAGCAAACTTGAACAAAAGAACGGAAAAAGGTTGCATTGGGGAAGTATGAATTAAAAGAAAGATGCTGTGTCACATTTAATATTAGACAAAATAAAATTTAAGACAAAAATGATGTACATGAAAAAAAATGGAATATTCTATATTAACAAAAAGTAAATCACCAAGAATATACAACAATTGTTTAGTGAACAATTATTTATCGAGTGTCTAGTATATGCTCAGTATCATTCAGGATACTGGGGAGGAAAAGTGAAGAAAGAGACAGAAATCACTGTCTTCATGGACAGAGTAGGGGCTAATTTGAAAAATCTACAATTGTAGGGGAATATCTTACCACATCTCTATGAAATTGAGAAGTCAGGCACTCAAAAAATTAGTAGGATTTAGAGTGTCTGAACAAGAAAACTAGCAAGCTTGATCTAAAATATATATACAATTTTATATTCTATTTGTTCAGATATATATTCTTTTTAAAGAGCCCAGAGAAGAAAATGCTAAATAGGAATACATTCAACAAAAGTATTTAACATTTTTATTGATAAAAAATATGAGATATTATTGAAGAAGGTTTTAAGAATCCCTTTAAGTGGAAAGATATAAAATTGTCATGTATGGGTCATTTAATGTGAAAAATTTCACTTTATTAACCTATATATTTAATGCAATTTCTATAGAAACCCCAAGAGGAATTTTGCTGGACAGACTAATACTAAAATGTGAATTAAAGAATATAAAGCCAGTTACAATATAGGCAATTTGAAGGAGGGTGTTAGTTCTCCAGAAAAATAGAACCCATAAGGTATATGGGAAGATATTTATTATAAGGAATTGACTCATGCAATTATGGAGGCAGAACAGTCCCGTGATCTGCCATCTACAAGCTGGAAACCCAAGAAACTTGGTGGTATAATACCAGTGTTAGTCAGAAGGCCTGAAAACCTTTCAGGAGGGGAGTCCATGAGAAAACCTATATCCCAGCTCAAAAGGCAAGCAGAAAGTAAAAGGAGCAAATTCCTTCTTTCTTCATCTTTTTGTTTTATTCAGGCCCTCAAAAGATTGGATGATGCTCACTCATTTGGAGAGATAATTTACTAAGCCCATCAATTCAAATGTTTCTCTCATCTGGAAACACTCTCAAAGACCACTCAGAAATAATGTTTAATCTGGGCACCACTTGGCCCCATCAAGTTGGTATATAAAATTAACCATCACATAGAGGAACATGGTGAGGATTCTTCCCTACCAGACACCAAGGTTCATCATAAAATAAAGCAATTAAAACTATAAGGGAAAAATGTAGCATTACTTCAGGGATTAAATAGAGTAATGAAATAGAATAGAGAGTCCTGAAATGAACCATTCAAATATGAAAATATGACAAAGGACAGAGGCGACATTATAAATCAGTGGAAGAGACTGGGGCACTTGCTACATATACTGGGACAAAGCTTACTTTTGTGGATAAAAAAATAACATCAGGTTCTACCCCATATGCCTAAGGATATGTCCCAGGATGATTAAAAACATAAGTGTGGAATCCAGAATATTAAAATTTAAAAAAGATAGGTTATTTTATGACCCCACGACAAGGAAAAATTGTTTAGACTACACACAGTAAACACATACCATAAAGAATAATATTCATAAATTTGACTGCATTAGTGCTAAGGATATGTGTATGACTATGAATAAAGTTATGTCACCCATGAGAAAGGTTTGAGTGAATTGTATCAGAATATATAAAATAAAAATAAAAAAGTAAAACCATACCAGAAACTCCAGAGAAAAACGAAAAAGATGAGGTATATAAGTAGGCAGACCATGGACAAAAAAAGCTGAATGGCCAAGTTCTGTAAGGAAAGACCCCCAGCCTTGTTGGTAATTAGGGAAATGGAAATAAGATCACAATGAAATATAACTCTCATCAGATTAGTAAAAAAATACAAGGTTTCATAATACCAAATACTCAAGATAGTAAAGCAATGGGGCTACTGGTGTGTGTATAAATTGTTTCAATCCCTTTATAGTGCTAATTGTTGCAGATTCCTCTTTTCTATAGCCAAGTAATTTCATATCTAGGTTTACACTCTAGAGAAACTCTCCCACATGGGCTCAAGTACACAGACCTTCTCTTTTTAGCATTTAATTTTTTGTTATTGTTATTCAGTGGTTAAAATAAATTAACTGGAGCAAAATATGTATCAACCAGAAAATCTCATAAATTAAGTAAAATACAGGAGAAAAACAAAGGAAGTTGCAAATTGTGACATAGATATACATATACATACACATACATGTATAGAAAGGGAGAGAAAGAGTAGAATATTTATACAGAAATGGAAAGTTATTGCTGTGTTATTTATAGATACATATATATGACTAAAACTATATAATCCAGATTACTGATTCAAGGTAAATTCATTCTGGTGGTTTGTTCTGAGGAGAAAGGGAAGGAGATAGAATTTGGAAGGATCACACAAGTCGGTTGAACAGTATTTGTGAAATTTTTGGTTGTTTTGATTTATTTTGCTCAGAGCTTCTTTGTTTTTTTTAAATTTTTTTTAATGTTTATTTATTTCTGAGACAGAGCATGAGTAGGGGAGGGGCAGAAAGAGAGGGAGACACAGAATCAGAAGCAGGCTCCAGGCTCTGAGCTGTCAGCACAGAGCCCGACGCGGGGCTCGAACTCACAGACCTCGAGATCATGACCCGGGCTGAAGTCGGACGCTTAACCGACTGAGCCACCCAGGCGCCCCAGAGCTTCTTTATTTTAATATTTGAAGCAAATATGGCTAATCTTGAGGATTATTAAAATTAGTTGCTGCATGAGTATTAATTTTATTGTTTCAGGGTCTTCATTATGGTTAAAATATTTTACAATAAAAATACATTGTAAATTTATTTAACATTGACCTAAAATAGAATAGGGAATAAGGCAAACTTTCAAGCTAGGTTCCAAAAGTAGATCTGGTTGACTTAAGAGCTTCAGTGAAAATCTCTTATGACATTTAGTTACCTGTGAATCTCTGAGATCAAAACTAAAATAAGTACAGTGACTTCTGTTGATAAATAAGAAATTAGTTATTGAGATTGGATGGGCTAATGGCAGGAAGTGACCTCCTTCTTCTCAGAAGTATTCAAACAGAGCTGAGGACCACGGTCAGTCTGGGGGTGGATAGTGGTGATATTTTGGATGCAAGAGTGAATGAGATGAGTTCTAAGATCTCTTCCAACAGTTGCTGATAAAAATGATATCTTTTTCTCTTTGGTCATTAAACAGGCCCTCCTTATAGGGTTTTAAAGTGATCTCTTTCTACGTGAGTAGTCTTTATCTTTCTTGTGACCATGTAAAAATTCATATATTCTTGTTTTTACTGGTTTCAGACTTGGATCAAGCTCTGTAGCAGCCAAAAATTATTTTTTCCTTTCTGAGAAGATTTTTGAGATATAGATAGATAGATAGATAGAGATATAGATATAGATATAATCATTATGTTTATTCAATAACATTGAATAAGCACTTACTGAATGTCATTCTTTGTATTACAATCCTCTAGAGTCTGAGTCCTCTCCTAGGATTAGAAATAGTTTTTTCAGTAAGATATTCAATTTTTACCCATTTACACCATTCTCTGGTCATTGAAATCAAGTTGTTTAATGGTTTTAAGAAATCAGCAATATCAATAGTGTAGCATTGTTTTAGACATAGAAACACAACACCTAAAAATACTTGTAGCTTAACCAACAATTTTTTTGTCCTGTTTGTGTTAGAGAAGCTGACCTTGGCTTCTGCCTTTTTCAAGATTACTTGAAAGAAACAAAGTCATGGTCTGCTAAGGTCACCCTAAAAACCCATTAAATATTTATTAAAGACTGAGTTAGTAGTAGGCAGATGGAAAATATAAGTATCCAAAGAGAAAATAGAATATTGTGGTACAGCAGGAAACATAGGTGTGTAGCCATGAAAAAATCAATGGCAGTAACTCAAAAAGATAATAAATCTCTCTTAAGGAATATTGCCATGTTTTCTGAGCCTGCAACTATAGCCCACATTAAACTTTTCATCTGATGAGTAGAAAGTTCCTTGTGCTTTCATACCTAGTAACAAATTAAGAGTGTTCTCTTCAGTGATTGAGTAGTGGGATGGAGAATTTTTCTAAAAAAAAAAAAAAAAAAAAAAAAAAGTCAATGTTTTTTATTCCAGTCAGAGAATAAGAAACAGTTTTTACAGGAAAAGGTTTTGGAATGTGTGTCTAAATGAGCAGCTAGAGGCTTCAGAAGCATTCTGTCCCTCGTGCTACCTAGAGTGTGTAGCGTTTGTGTCTGTCAATTTTTGGTGCTTATCTTTGTCGTGATAATTTAACTGTTCAGAAAGCTATTGAGAACTTTTTCTTTGGTGATTTGAAAATTTATTTTATGAAAATGTCTTCTCTTAAGAGAATTCTACCAATTCAGAAACACACTTTTGGTCTATAATTTCCAGGTGGCTTCAAGGTATTTCTAAATTATTTGGATCACATAAACTTGGTAGCTGTGAACGTAATGGAGTGAAACCATCCAAATAGTTTAACAAAATTGGCAGTGCTTCAGAAAAAAAGGGAGCCAAATGGAAATGTCCCTGTGGAAAAGGTACTGCTCAGACAGTTATAATAATGCAGATTATGACAGGACAATGCATATTGTGTTCTCCTTATGGATCAAGGCCGGAGAGAGGACATATTTTGTGGCCTTTTGTTATGAACCGAACTTGTACTGTGTATGGACAGCTTTAATTTAGTTACACAGACATAATCAATTTATTACCCTTTCAGTTTCCTAGTCTGAAAATAATCTAGATATTTTCCTTCAATATTACAATTAGGTTGCTTGTGAATAAAAGATGTATTGACTTTGTGTGTTATATATTGTTTTGGGGAATACAGTTATGATCCTTAACAGAGATTTTGAACCTGAAATGTAACAACTATATTTATGTTGTACGCAGATGTTATCCTAAATGAGCAAATGTTTTTATAACCAGGTACTATTCTATCAATTTATGACAGAAGTCATATCAAAGTTTTATTATTTTGTGTTATGTTTTGGCATGTGATTTTCAAGAAACGTTCTTCTAGTTGATCTTAATATAATTAAAGGTGATCAATTTTTCAGTTATCTTATTATATTTAATGTATCCTTTATGGCTTGCTTTTTGGAAAGTAAAATTGCCGATTCTTTTTTACCTTCATATTTAGGGGAAAAACAAAAATACATACTTTGTTTCAATTCTTCAACAGCTCATCAAAGGAAAATAAATGATGGAATGGCCTACAATTGAATTTGTTGCCCTAGAATTAAATTCTGTAGAAATTTAATGTCTTCTACTTCAGAAGACAGACAGATACCATTCTGTTATAAAAGAAGATTTCTTCATATGTTTAAAAATTGGGGAGGAGGGGGGTGCCTGGGTGGCTCAGCCGGTTAATCGTCCGACTTTGGCTCAGGTCATGATCTTGCGGTCCGTGAGTTCAAGCCCCGCATGGGGCTCTGTGCTGACAGCTCAGAGCCTGGAGCCTGTTTCAGATTCTGTGTCTCCCTCTCTCTCTGACCCTCCCCCGTTCATGCTCTGTCTCTCTCTGTCTCAAAAAAATAAATAAACGTTAAAAAAAAATTGGGGAGGAGGAAAAGGGAAGTGCAAGAGTGATAGCAGAGTAGATTTGAATTGACTGTCCCATGAGCATAGAGTATGATTCTCTGCCTTAGTGAGAAAAATTTTAGGGAAGACTAAGAATGGGCTTGATGACCTTTACATCTTAATAGAAGTCAGCATGGAATAGATTAGTGATTTTTGTCATATTTGATCTTGTTTTCTTTTTTGGAATATTTTTTTAGTGTATACTAACAGACTTCACTATTCCCTCTGGTAGATATGGAAAGAAGATATGCTCCATGAAAGCTTTCTTCTCACAGGTTTCTTTCCTCATCTTTGTTTTAAAGAGACACACACTCACACATGCACAGCTGTGCACACAAACATACACACTGAGTACTATAAGAGTGTTTATAATACATACATAATCTCCTGCCTCATTCCTGCCAGCTTCTATTACAAAGCTTCAAAGGTTATGACTTCTGGCTATTTCTAGTTTCTTTTGGCAATGACTTATACCTTGTTAATGAATGTTTATATAGCTATTTCTGGATTTAGACATTAAGCATCCTATTCTGTTTTCCTTCTTCCTGGTATAGTTATAAAACCTTTAAGTTTCTTTATTTGTTACTTTTGTATATTCAAGTGGTATATTTAAATGTTTATATCTTATTTCATCAACCCCAGAAAATATTCCTTCCCTATATGTGTTCAATTTTACAGTCAAAATTGATTTATTATCTAAAGTTAAAAGCGAAGATTAACAAGCTTCTCTATGAATGCCTGTGTAAAATGCGAGCTTTCTCAATGTACTGATTTTCAAATAGTGCTTTGTGGATCACTAGGAACATCTTTGGGGTTACACAAACAGTGAGCTTTTCCTTCAATCATTCAGCAGATCATCCATCTTTGAGTTTTTTGTATAAGGCATCTTGGTTTTTATTTAAAACTGAGATTGGTTTCTAGAAGACTTGACCAATTTCAACATCATCAATTTCAGTACTAAATAACAAGAAAATGAGATTTGTATTCGTCCGCTTGGGCTGCCATTACAAAATACTATGTAGTGGATGATGTCACCAAAAAATATTTTCTCACACTTCTGGAGGGTAGCAGTCCAAAATCAAGGTGTCACCAAGTTTGGTTTCCTCTGAGGTTTCTCTCCTTGGCTTTAGATGGCCATCTTTTCAGTGTGCCCTCACACGGTCTTTCCTCTGTACATATCTTTGTCTTAATCTCCTGTTCTTATAAGGACACCAGTCATATTGGATTAGGTCCCACCCTAATGATCTCATTTTAACTCAATTATCTCTTTAAATACCCTATGTCCAAATACAGTAATTACATCCCAAGGTTTTCAACGTGGGATTTTTAATGTATGAGTTTTGGGGGTGAACAATTTGGTCTGTAACTGGATTGGTAATCTCAAATTCCATTCAGCTGTAAAATTAAATGAATACTGCTAACCAAGAAGCAGGAAGTTGTTCACATTGTTTAATATTTTTATTTAATTTGTAGATAAAGACAATATTATGCAGAGAGTAATCATGGTCTTTTATTGTGTCTTACTTATATAATAGGTATGTCTGTGTCTAAATATTTCCCTCTAGCTTAGATGGTCACTATCAATCAAAAATTTTCATTCATGGGTTAGAACAAAAAGCTGTATTTAATGTGGAGTGGGAAAAATCAAAACATGAACTAGGGCCAGTTGAAAACCCAGCTCAGGTTTGTCCAATAGGGAATGAAGTCTTGAAATGAACATCTGAGGAGGGTCAAGTGGATCACAATTTAATACTGCAAATATAAACAAGTGATTAAAGACTAATTGATCATATTTGACTCACCAGACCTAGAGTATGGTTCGAAATTTTACTCTATTTTCACTGAAGAAAGGCAACCTTTAACACCATCTTGTCAAAATTATTGGGCAAGTTATCTTTTGGATACACCATGAAGATATAAGATTAGCTGTCTATTTAATAAATTTGTGAGCATGGATATATTACTATAACATACCCAGAGTGAAGAAGAGGTCAGATATACACAGGATATCTTTTCCTGTTGTTTTATTTTTAATTTCTTGTGTATTTATAAAGGCCAACCTTTGTTTCATTCAGTCTGATCATTTTAAGTGGGGTATTTAGTCCATTAACATTTAATGTAATTATTAATATAATGTAGTTATGCTTAAACCTTTTTTCCTAGTTATTTTCTATTTGTCACAATGATTCTTTTTTATAGTTTTTTTTTTTTATTTTTAGTATAGTTAACACAATGTTGCAGTAATTTCAGGTGTACAGCTTAGTGATTAGCAAGTTTATACATTAGGCTATGTTTACCACAAATGTAGCTACTGTCTGTCCTCTTGCATTGTTACAATGTTCTTGACTGTATTTCTTATGCTGTGACTTTCATTCCCATGAATTACTCATTCCATAACTAGTGGCCTTTATCTCCCTCTCCCCTTCACCCATTTTGCCCACCCTCTACCCCTCTCCTCTCTGACAACCATCAGCTTGTTCTGAGAGTATGGATGTTCTTCAAAAAATTAAAAATAGAAATCCTATATGATCCAGTAATTCCATTATTGGATATTTACCCAGAGAAAATGAAAATGCTAATTCAAAGAGATATATGCAGCCCTATGTTTATTGCAGCATTATTTATAATAGCCAAGACATTGAAGCAACCTAAGTATCCATCAATATTAAATGGATAAGGAAAATGTGGTACATATATACAATGGAGTATTGCACAGCCATAAAAAGAATGAGATCATGACATTTGGATAACACGATAGGCCTAGAAGATATTGTGCTTAGTGAAATAAGTCAGACTGAGAAAGACAAATATCATATGGTTCCACTCATAAAAGAATCTTAAGAAAATGAATAAACAAAAAGCAAAAGCAGAATCAGACCTATAAATAAGGGTATTCTCATTCTTTTGTTCCTTTTTTCTTTAGGGTTAACCAAATAACCTTGAATATTTAATATAATTTTATCTTTTGACTTTTAGTTCTACCATTTTGTATTTTTTAAAGAAGTTTCTCTAGGGAATAATGATAACACATTTTAATTTACCACAGTTTATTTTGAATTAATATTATACTACTTTACATATAATATAGCAACCTTAAACTGTATATTTCCATTCATCTCCTCCTATCATTTATGTTATTATTATATATTTCACTACTAGATTTGTATGCTATATAGGGTAATGTTCATGGGTCTTGGGGCTTTGGGCTCAGATATATCTTTTGGGGGTTCACCATTCAGCCCATGATACCGCTTCTGTTTAAAACCCTCCAGTTGCCTCATGTATCATTCAGAGAAAAAGACAAAATTCCTACAATGGACTCCAAGTTCTTAACAATATGCCCTCTCCCTCTCTTTCTTCTTGGACCTCATATCTAACTAATTTTCCTTTTATTTTTCTACTCAAGGCACACTAGGATCCTTTGATTTTGGAAAATGGTGTCCATGCTCCCCTTGTGTCAGTAAACTTAATGGAACACTTTTGCTCCAAATTCCAAGATTACTCTCTCACTTTAGGGCTTTGATCAAATTTTCTTCTCATTGAGGCTTTTCCAGACTCTATTTAAAATCGCAACTTTTGCAAACATCTTTCCGCATTCCCCACAATCAATCACTGTCTTTTCCATTTTCTTCAAAAAGTTTTTCCACAACACATTACTTATCACTAATATATGTCTTGTTTATTATTTCATTTATTGTCAGTCTGTAACCATTAAAATATAAGTCCCGTGAGGGCAGAAAATTTTATTTTGTTTACTGTTTAATACATAGCACATAGTATCGATAAATATTTGTTGAATGAATAAATAATTGTCTTATGGCTTCCACTATCCTCTTGAGAAATCTGTCCATTTGGGTGTTTTTGTGGTTAAAAATAGTTTGACTAGTTTAAAGATATTCTTATAGACTTGTGAAGTTTCACTGCGTAGTGTCTACATACACATTTATTTTTATGTATTCTACTTAGTATAGGTTATAGTTCCTTACCTCTGGATTTATTTCTTTCTTAAGTCTAGAAAATTTATGGCCTTTATGGCTTTATTTTTAAAATTTTTATTATTTTTATTAATTAATTTTTTTTGAGGGAGAGAGCATGTGTAAGTGGGGGAGAAAAGCAGAGGGAGAGAGAGAGAAAGAGAGAATCCTAAGAAGTCCCCATGCTCAGCATGGAGCCCAACGTAGGGCTCAATCCCATGACCTTGAGATCAGGACCTGAGCCAAAATCAAGAGTTGAATGCTCAATTGACTGAGCCACCCATGTGCCCTGAAGCCATTATTGCTTTAAATTTTCTTTAATGTTTATTTATTTTTGAGAGAGAGACAGAACGTGAGTAGGCGAGGGGTGGAGAAAGGGAAACACAGAATCCGAAGCAGACTCCAGGCTGCCAGCACAGAGCCCCACACCAGGCTTGAACCCACAAATTGCTAGATCGTGACCTGAGTGCAATCAGGTGCTTAACTGACTGAGCCACCCAGGTGCCCCAACCATTCTTGCTTTTAATGTAGCTTCTCTTCTGTTTTATCTCTTCTCTCTCTGGGACTCTGACTCTATCCTATTAGTTTTCTCCGTAACAGCCATCACCATGCGATCTACTCCCTACTTCCTACTTTGTATCTTTTTCTCCCACTCTTTTTCTCCTCAGAGACTAGAAAGTCCCTAAAGCATAATAGATGCTTAATGAATGCTGTTGAATACTTATAGAATGGTTGTTCTCTTTCTATCATCCATGACTCTTAACCTTCTTTCGAATTTTCCACCTGCTTTTCTTTTTATGCTACGTTTGGAATAATTTCTGCAGCCCTGTCTCTGAATTCGTGACTTTTCTTCTCAGTTTGCCTATTCTGATATTTAATCTATTAATATTTTATTTTAAATATTAAAATTTTTTCTTTTTAAAATGGCTATATTGAAGTTTAATTGCTATACAATAAAATACACATATTGATGCATGCAACTTGATGAGTTTGTTTATATGCATACACCCATGAAACCATCACCACAATCAAGGTTATAAACCAACCTATCCATTACTTCCAAAAGTTTCCTTGTAGGGGGTTTGTGGGGAGAGGAGTACTTAACATGAGATATACCCTCTTAAAATTTTTTAAAGTGTGTTTTTTCTTGATTTAAGTAATCTTTACACCTCATATGGGGCTCAGACTCCTCATGACCCCAAGATCAAGAGTTGCATGCTCCTCCGACTGAGCCAGCCAGGCTCCCCTACCCTCTTAAATGTTTAAGTGTACAATACAGTATTATTGGCAATAGGTACAATGTTGTACAGCAGATCTCTAGAACACATTCATCCTGTTTAACTTAAACTGTATATGAATTTAGAACTGCATTTCCCTCTCCTCTTTGCCACGAGGACCACAGTTCTATTCCTTGCTTCTATGAATTTGACTATTTTAGTTACCTTGTATAAATGGAATCATACAGTCTTTGTCCTTCTGTGACCAACATATTTTCCTTAACATAACATCCTCAAGGTTCATCCACATTGTTATAAATGGCAGAATTTCCTTCTTTTTAAACTCTACATAGTATTTCATTGTATATATATAACACATTTTCTTTATTCATTTATCTAGGTGTAGACATTTATTTTCATTTCTAATTCTTCCATAATTTTTTTTTCATTTCTAAAAATTCTGTTTAGTCATTTTTTTTCAGGTTTCCCTAATCCCTTGTGACACTATTTTAGAGCTTGCTTATTTTAAAAATTAAATTATTTTTTAAAATATCTCATCTGTAAGTATTTTATAATATCTAGTTGACACAATAGTTTAAGTTCTTTGATATCTAAAACTGGTGTATATTTGTGTGCATATATACAGCATTTGTTTAACCTGGCAGCAGGGAATGTGCAAGTCTTTAGCCCTCTTTTAGGGTCCTTGGCTTCATCCAAGGTCCTTGCATTCATCTCTGCCTTTTTGCTTCTATACCAAAGCTCAGAGTCTTCACTCCAGTGCTGGTGTTGACTTTTATCTTCAGAGAATTCTGGCACATATCAATGCATACAATTTGATGAGTTTGTATATATGCATACACTCATGAAACCATCACCACAGTCAAAGTTATAAACCTATCCATCACTTCCAAAAGTTTGCTTGTTTGGGGGGTGTGTGTGGGTGGGGTAGGGGGAGTATTTAACATGATATCTACCCTCTTAAATTTTTTTAATCTATCTATATCTATGTCTATGTATATCTGTATCATCTATATCATCATCTATATCATCTATCTATATGTCTGTGTATCTTATTTTTCCTCCCATGGGCTTTCATTTATCTAGAAAAGTTGCTTGGTGTACTCTCTCTACTTTTCATTGGATTTCTTGTCGAATTGGTAAAGATTTCAAATAAGGGATATCAATACTTGGATAAATAGAATATTGTTAAAATAAAAAATATGGAAGCACCACTTTTTAGGTCTGTCAGTTATTTGCATCATTAACAGTAAATACTCATGTGCTTCATTATTTCAGGTCTACCATTAGAACATTATAGTTCCATTTGTATATCCACAGAATATTCTTGACAGATAAATTGGAATTTATTTTTCTGTTAAACTCCTTTTTAGTGAGATGGTTTTAATTCGTTTCCTTTGGTAGGAAAAATTAAATTATCAGTATATCCCCTTGAAAGCCACTCTGGATCTAATATCTGTTATTGCTACTTATTGGTATGGAAACATGATCCTGTAACTTTGTGATATTAGCTGTGGCTAACTGTTTCCTCTTCACATTTCTATTTTTCTGTCTATTGTCCGAAAATGCATCCTAATTTAGCAGCACTCAACAGCCTGATACAGATTTTAGACCAGGAAAAAACTTAGGGATAAATTTTTGTTATATAATAGTAAAAGTGTTCAGATTTGTAGAGGAAGTCAGTAGATTTCATGGAGACTGAAAATACAGGCACTAGTACTTGCTGCTGGTGTAGCAATCATGGGTATTATAACAATTTCACATGAGACAGTTTGCATACTTGTGGGAAAATCATGCTGATAGGTTTCCTGACCTAAAATTGATCTCTCTTCCATCATCTAAGTTGTTCATGGACACTTAATCTTATTTTCATTAAACAGCAGTTAACAATTATTTAATATATAGTGGATGTATCTTTTTTTAATGTTTTACTTTTATTTTTGAGAGAGTGAGGAGGGGGACAAGTTGGGGAGGGGCAGAGAGAGAGGCGACAGAGGGTCCGAAGCAGGTTCTGCACTGATGGCAGTGAGCCTGATATAGGGCTCCAACTCACAAACCATGAGATATGACCTGAGTGGAAATCAAGAGTCTGAGGCTTAACCGACTGAGCCACCCAGGTACCCCTATGGTGGATATATCTTTAGGAATATTTTGACTTATACCCATAAAAACTTTGACTTGAGAGTTCTTGCTGCTAAAATAAAAATCCTTCCTTTTTCTCTATGTTATACATTCAGACCAAGATAATTAGCAGTGTGGAGTTGCTAGATGGGAGAGAGTAGAAGGACAGGAAGGAACAGATTGCAAAATATCATAGTGAGGGAAGAAGAGGTTGCATCTTGAAACATCTGGTTAAAAGTGAAAAACCATCTGAGGTCTCTGAACCCTTGACACATTAAAAAGCATCTAGGTAAAATGTTGAAGTAAATTACAGAATATTTCTCCATGTTGTAGACAGATGGGCTATATGTTTAAGTGAATATCTTAATTTTTATTTTATTTTATTTTTTAAAGTTTATTTGTTTTGAGAAGGAGGGAGGGAGAGAGAAAGACAAGAGGAGGGGAGGATCAGAGAGAGAGGGAGAGAAAGAAAGAGGAAGAGAGAAACCCAAGCAGGCTCTGCACTGGCAACGCAGAGCCCAACACATTAACCAAGAAATCATAACCTGAGTTGAAACCAAGAGTTGGACACTCAACCAACTGAGCCCCCCAGTCACCCCATTAATTTTTGTTTTAACCTCTTGAGTTGTGCTTTCATCAGAACCTTTCAAGTAACACATTTTTATTTTGTTTTTATTTTCAAGTAACACATATAAGGATGTATATTTATGTTTCAATTGTGGACATTTTGCTTTCTTGCTTATGACATTCATTCCCTAACGCAATACCTAATTTCATCCCAAAGTATACAATTTATTTTTTAACAAGATTTTTTTTAATTTAAATTTTAGTTAACATACAGTGCAATATTGGTTTCAGGAGTAGAATTCAGTGATTTATCACTTACACATAACAGTGCTATCACAGGTACCCTCTTTAGTACCCATCCCCCATCTAGCCCATTCTCTATCATTAAGAGTCTCTTGTGGTTTATTTCTCTCTCTTCTCTTCCCCACAACCCCTCCCCCGTTCCCACATGTTCATCTGTTCTGTTTCTTAAATTCCACATATGAGTGAAATCATATGGTATTTGTCTTTCTCTGATTGACTTATTTCACTTAGCATAATACATTCTAGCTCCATCCACATTGTTGACAGATTTTGCCTATGTTAAAAGCACCTATTGGTGTTATCCAGAATGAGGACACTTTTAAATCTTATTTCATATTTGTACATGTAGAAAGGAACTCAAAAAACTCATCCAGAATCTGGGAAAAGCAAAACAAGATTATGATCTTTGAAGGAGTGAGTAATTAAAAGTATCCATTCCTTTCTACAATCCAAAACTTGATAGGACTCTGGGGTTGTAGAAAATGTAAAATCATTTGGAGGAGGGCTAGGGCCTTCAGTCTAATGCAAGGAAGCCCTTGTTCTCTCCCATGAAATTTTAGTGGCAGATTTTATCTGCATAACAATTCATGTTTATTTATCCATTATTTGCATAAAAGTAACTAAAATTCTCAATCTATGGTACCAACCCCTAATTCCAATCCATTTCTGAAATGCTTTAAAACTCTGTCAAACCTTTGTTTGTTTGTTTGTTTGTTTGTTTATTAATTATTTATTTAGCAAGAGAGGGAGTGTGATCACAAGTGGGGGAGGCTCAGAGAGAGAGGGAGGGAGAAAGAATCCCAAGCAGGCTCCGAGCTGGTAGAGAGCCTGATGTGGGGCTTGAACTCACAAACTGTGAGATCATGACCTGAGCCAAAATTCAAGAGTTGGACACTTAACCAACAGAGCCACCCAGGTTCCCCCAAACCTGTTCTTTTCTCATTATTTCTTCTTGCTTCTTTTTTTATCTTTTTTTTCCCTCTAATATAGCCAGTGACTTGGAGGTTGTAGTCAAAGCAGAGATATAGTAGGCATTTGAATAGAGAAACTTTTTCAGATTCTTTTTTTTTAACTTAAGCCTGAATTTGAACTCCATTGGGGGGGGGGGTAAAATAGGGTCAGTAATGACACAAAGACCATTTATTGGGGTTGTCCCTGAAATGAGAGAATGTTATAAGAATACAGTGAAGCTGAGCATAAGAGGGAAAGTAGGATCTTCAGAATTTTAAAGATTTCCTTATATCTGTAAATTTTATGTAGAAAATAAAATTAGTTCTCCCTCATTACATGAGAGCAGCACCAACAAAGAACATATCATGGGCTTCAACTTCCAGGACATCCTCACTTTTAGAAGTGGCATTTCCCTATAATTTAAGCATTAAAGCTATATAAGTACTTAACGATTAAAGGATCATTGTCTTTTGTGTCAGAGCTGAATGAAGTTAGTTTTCATCTTTATGAATTAATTTACTGGCTGATTAGTTTTAATCTTTATACCTCTGTTGGTCATCTTCAAAATCAGGATGTAAATCTCCAACTTATAAGATTTTTGTGGATATTAAACAAGAATACATACTTAGAGCATATAATACAGTTTAATAAATTTTATTGTTCTTCATAAAAGCCCGATAAGGAATGAAGTATACTAGCACAAAAGTATAATGAGCAAAGTTTCAGAAAGCCATATTTAGGCAGAGAACATTTTGTTTGGTTTTAGCTATGAGAATGCAATTATGTACTCATCACATTAGTGCTATCTAATGGGAGTGTGCCTGTGTCAGTCTGCTTAGGTCTCTTTAAGCTTAAATGCACACGGTTGTCTTTGTATATACAATGTCCAATATCTAAAGGAAAAGGGGAAATTTTTCAGTGGAAGAACTGGGTATTTACATAGCTTAGACATTGGGAAAACAAAGTAGTAGACTCTTTGGCTAAGTTTTTATTTTTATCTGGAGGTGTCTATGACCACTGTTGTGAACCACAGACCACAGTGTCTGTGACCTATCTACACAAAGGATGGACAAAACTTCAGTGATTTGTTTGAAGATGTCTTAGTATGGTTCTAAATCGTTCGGTTTACTCAATTTCTTAATGGGAGAACATTTTAATCTGTGTTTACTTGAAAGGAATAAATTTTATATGTTTGCCTTATTTTTTTTGGTAATACACTTGATAGACATATAACCCCTGAGTATTCTTCCTAGTATCAAAAACTGTGTGAATTGCCTTTTCATATGCTTTCAAAAAACTCAAACTAAAATATATAATCACTCGACTCATTTGTTGACAGTGTTACTCTTTTTCTAAAAACCTCCCAGACTTGTTGAAAGTTCAAAATGACTGAAATTAACTTTATCAATTGAAAATTCCCTCTAGAGATATAATTTTACCTAGACAAAATGTCAAATCCCATTCCAACAATAAATTAGAGGTGGAAAGAACCTACTACGTTATTAAATCCATCCAAGGAGCAAGAAAGAAACATACCTGACACTACATTATTTTGGTATATAATTTATCCCATAGCAACACTTGAAAGAACTTGTCTTTCAACACTTGAAAGAACTGAATGAGCATGTAACATTCAGTTAATGTCATTCCTGATGTTTATTTATCAAATTCAGTGAACTTGACCAAAAGCTACTTTTTATACCTCATACATGTATAGGCACATTTACATCTGGTTGAAGTATAACAGGGTATAGCAGGGTTTTCTTATGGAGGTGTTTGAAAAATTGTGCTTCTAATAATTTACAGCAGTATTAAAATATTCTTTCTATGAACTTTATTAATACTTCCAAAATGTGGCTGTACACTGACTCCTAATTCTCCACTGGTTGTTTGCAGACATGTTACTTTCTTTTTTATGTCTTCCACAATACCTCTGGCACAGTACTGAAAAGAAACCTTAAAATTTTGTTTTTATACAATATTTCTATCATATTACTGAACACACAGTACTTAAAATTGTTGAAAAAAAGGATTTTTAAATAAGAAAAGACACTAATATAGAACTTTAAAAATGTCTACAAGGCACCATGACTCATTAGTTGACCTGAGCACTCTCTTCTGTGAATCTATTTTCTATCTTTGCCTTATGAATCTACTCCCCACCCCTACCCCAGTGCCAGAAAGAATTCCAGGTAGCTCTACAGTTACCACATTTCTTGTAGCTGAGTCAAGAGTTGAAGGCACCTACTGATTCCAAACCAGAGAATCTGCAAAATTCCTTCTGCTTCAGTTCCAGAGAAATTCTCTCACACTCTGGAAGAAGGTAGGCATGCCATTTTTAAGATCAGATATCCCTGAGGCAAAGTCACTAATAGGAATCCCTCCTCTCAGCCTCCCACCTTCCATTAAAGACAGTTTCCTTTTGCTGCCTTCATGGGCTTTTCTTATTAACCACCTGTCATTTTTTTTTCAGATTTTCTGATTTCTAGGCACTATATTATGTTCTTGAACACTAGACCAATATTCTTGAAGATGCAATAGATAAATGAAATACAGTAGTCCCCTATTATCTGCAGTTTTGCTTCCTACGGTGTCAGTTACCCATGGTCATCTGCAGTTAGGAAGCAGATGATGCTCCTTCTGTTATATTGTCAGAAGGTTAATAGTAGCCTAACTCTGTGTCATGGTCTATGTGGCTCACCTCACCTCACTTCATCTCATCATGTAGGCACATACGGTCTCATGTCACAAGAAGGGTGAGTACAATACATTAAGATATTTTCATAGATATTTTCATAACTTTTATTACAATATATTATACTTGTTTTATTTGATTATTAGTTATTGTTGCTAATCTCTTACGTTGCCTAATTTATAAATTAAACTTAATCACAGGTCAGTATGTATAGGAAAAAACATAGTATATACAGGGTTTGGTAGTCCCCATGGCTTTAGGCATCCACTGAGGCTCTTGAAATGTATCCTCCACAGTCAAGGGGGATCTATTGTATGCTGTCTTTAAATCACTAATAGTCAATCTCTTTGAATCATTCCTTCCACTAAGCTTCTGTTTTTGTTGCATAACCTCTTTTTTAGAGACATCTTTTTTTCCTGTTAGATTTCTGGCTTCCAATAACTCTCTCCGCCCACAATTTTGAGATATCATTGATCTCATGGCTGTATGTAACATATATACACTAACTATTCCCAAATGTATATCACTGGTCTTTTATTTCCACTGAGCTCCACATTCCTGTATGAAACTTCTTACTCCCTACTTCCTATCTCCAAGTCCTTTATAAGACATATGCTTTGCAAATGTTTTTTCCAGTCTATAGATAGTTCTTTCGTTATCTTAACAATGTCTTTTGAAGAGCAAACATTTTAATCTTGGTGAGGTACAATATATCAGTTTAGCTTTTTTATAGATCAGGTTTTAGATATTGTATTAGAGCAATATTTTTAATTTTAAAAGGACAAGATAAATTAAGCACTGATTTCTTTAAGATACACTTTAACATAGAAATAATAAACAAATAAAGAATTAAACTGTAGTCCAGTTAGTTTTTATTTGCCTTTGACCTCTAAAAAATAAAATCTCATTGAACTTAACAAATATATTATGTACCTAACTTTAAGCTGCCTATCATTTTTATACCTGGGTAACCCCCAAGCCAGGGTTTCTCAAACTCGGTACTATTGACATTTTGGGCCAGATAATTTTTTGTCATGAGGCCATCTTGGGCATTTTAGAATATTTAGCAGCATCCCTGGCCTCCATCCACTACATCACAGAGGAAGCCTCCAGTTAACAATAAAAAATGTCTCTATACATTGCAATATGTGTGTTTAGTGGGGCAGTGGCGGTGGAGGACAGGGAGGAAGATCACTCTTGGTACAGAAGTTTTGCACTGATGGACCTGATTCTGGTTTAGCCCATCCCAGGCTGCCTGACTGAATATACTTAAAACCAAATGATGAATCCAGAAAAATAATGTCATTTCTTTCTTCCTTGTTTGATCCCTAATGATATTAGGAGAGATGGATGACCTTCTTTGAGCCCCCGACCTATGCAAATGGTGATGGAAATATTCTCCAGTGGGATTCCTTTCCCATTCTCTACTTTAATGGGAGTGGTCACAGGAAAACAATTTGAGTCCTTTTCTTATGGCATACACAAAGAATAGTGAGTGTCCCATTCTTCTAATTCTGGAGATGGTGATTTTCTACCTCATAAAACTTACACAATTCTCTTGCTTTCCATCACCACATACATTTGATACAAGTTTGGATATGTCTTTTTCTGACCTTTTACTTCAGGTAGAATATATTGGTTTTTACTTAAACTAACCTCTAGTTGATGGCATTTGCATAGTTTTACTTCCAATTAAGTTCTACTTATACTTCAAAGTATAAGTAAGTTTTTTAAAGTTATACAGAAAAAATACGAAAAAGTTCTTAAGGGTAGGCGGAGGTGGGAAAATACTCGTAAAATAATCACCATGTTAGATATATCTTAGTGATATTCTCTACAGCTTATGATATTCATGGAAATAACATTTTCAAAATATCTACTTCCTATTTCAAACCATTTATAAATTTTGGAGCTTAATTTACTATTTTAAAGAATGTTCATTTCTCCATTGCTGGAGTTCCTTTGGAGGAGATTGAAAATATCTCCTTACACGACAAAGAGATATTTCTGCCATTCTATAAGTTTCAGAAAACAGCTGAGCTTCTTGTATTGCCTTCTAAAAATATGAACTATGAATTTCATTTTTTTCCCATTGGGAATGCAGATTTACAGATCACACAGGATAGAGTTTGAAAACAACACAATGCCAGTAGTGGCATTTCTTAGAATAAGAGTCTGCATAAAATTGATAGCTAAGACTGAACATCTCCTTTTGGCTGAAATGACACCTTAAAAGATTGTTAGTGTAGTCAAAGGAGCTCAAAAGGAAGATGATAAGAGATGTTGGGCAAAACTCATCTTGTTTTTAAAACTGACACCAAGTATTTGCTGTCAACATTACCAGAACTACTGTGTGCAGCAGTGACTCAAATAGTGGTACTTAGGCCCTTCTGAAATAATAAATTTGGTGGCAAACCACTTATTTTCAGGGCAGGGAATCAAGTGAATGGTATTTTGAAGCCTTTTGGTCACTAGCAGGCATCACATTATTTTGTTGGGTGGGCATTGTAATTTACCAAATTACAAAGCAAGTTCTTGGAAGAAGTCATTTTATTGTAACATCATGCTGAATGTGGGATGGCGTTTTTCTATTCAGGCCGAGAAAGTTAGAAAGGAATGGTGATTAAGTGCTGGGAATCACTGAGGATGTGATCTAATTCTACAAACTGGCAGAATTCAGAATGGAAGTTGCTATCATCACCCCTTTCTCTATTTTTTTATTCTTAGGGTAGAGGGATCTTTTCCCTCTCTCCCTTTTTTCCTTCCTTTCTTCTTTCCAGCCAGTGTGCCAAGACATGGAAATTCCATTTTAAAACTTTGTTCTCTCTCCTTAATTTTTTTCCCTTCATTTTTGTCTCTTTTATTACTCCTTTTCTCTTTATCCATTTCTCTCTGACTAAGCTACTTCTCTTGTTCTCCTTGAATCCTGTTACGTGGTTTCTTGCCATGTCATGGTTGTAGTTTGTGATAAAGACACTAGGAACACCAAAGAATTAGCCACCTATATCGCAGAGGTAGCATTGACTGTTTCTCTCTCTAGTTAGCTGTTTGGCACTTTCCTTTCAGACTGGTTTTCTATTTATCAAGATTAGTCCTGCTTAGGCCCCAGGGGTCCGATGTCACAAAAGCAAAATCATTAGTCACATATTACCATGGAAATCCAGAAATAGATTTATATTACTTCTCAATTTTGGAAAAACAGGTCACGTGGCTCAGCATAGCATGTTTTATTCACCAAATTACTCAGTGTAAGCAAGGAAGGTACTTTATTTTGGTGGACTTGTATAGAGTAACAAATTAAAAGGTACCTGTTTGTCTTACTACAAGAAGGCAGTGTAATGGACTTCTCCTTGCTCTGTGACCCTGAGGCAATGATTTAACTTCTTCAGGGCTCATTTTTTCTCACACAGGATAGAAATAATAGCTCCTTCCTTCCAGTTTACAACATTAAATGAGGTAATGCCTATAAGACACACTACTCTGTAAGCTCTGAATTCAGAACTGTGTTTATTTTTGGTTCTGTTGCTTATGATTGTGGTATGTTGATTAATCTTTCTATGCCTCTGATTGTTCATCTACAAAATAGAGATTGTTTTCAAGAGTGACTGAGATAATGTGTGTTAAGCACTTTGAAAGGCTTCTAGTACATGTGTGGTTATAAATGTCATTGCACATCAATGTTAACCTTTCTCAAAAAATAACTTTTCTGATAAAAGACAGCACATATAAAGAAACTGTGTGTGTAAATGGATTTTCCTAGTAAGTATTCTTTTTGTGTTCAGCATTATGTTTGTGAGATGCATCCATGTTTTTATGTAACTATTGTGTTTGTATGCTCATGCTGTTACAGTGTTCTAGTGAATGAATAGAATACCATTAAATTATCCAATCATCTGTGCAGAGACATTTAGGTTGAGACTAGGTTTTGGCTGTTAATAATGACGCTGATGTGAATATTCTCTTATCTATCTCTTGGTGCATGCGAATAAATTTTGGTTGGGTCTATCTATACATAGGAATGAAATCGCTGAGTCATAAAAGGTGAGTCCAGCTTTAGCAGATAATACCAAACTGTGTGAGAGCCCCTGTTTCTCCTCATCCTTGTGAGCACTTACATCGTCAGTCTGTTTTAATCTAACATATTCTGCTGGATGTGTAGTGATAATATCCTTAGGGTTTTAATGTGTATTTTTCTGATGGTTAAAGAAGAAGACCAGCTTTTCATTGTACTATGATCCATTTGAATATCTCCTAGTGTGTGGTGTCTATATTCTGTATTTACACCTCCTTCATTGGTTCCTTGAATTGCAAACACCATCACCATTCTATGACTTTCCTTTCAACTCTCTTGATATCTTTTGAGAAAAATAATTTAATTTTAATGCAGTTAAAAATACCAGTCTTCACCTTTATGGTTAGAGATTTTAAAGGTAAAAACAAACAAACAAACACATTTCCCTTCCCTGAAAGTTTTATAATATTCTTTTCTACACTTCTAAAAGTTTCATAGTTTTAGTTTAAAATCCAACTGAAATTGATTTTTTACATGGTAGAAGGGAGAAGTAAAGCTCTGTTTTTTTTCTGACATGGATATCAAGTTATCCCAACACCAATTATCGAAAAGATCATCCTTCTGTGCCTCTATAATAACACATAACATCTATCAATGAAGAGTACAGGTACGTGTATGTGTATATGTATTTTTAGGATCTTTATATTGTTCCATTTCTCTGTTTTCTCTCTACCAACGCAATATTGTTGCTGCTATATAACAAATAGATCATCACTCTTTAGTCATCTTAGCCAGTTCGTCCTAAAGTGTGTCTGAGGCCCATGTGGTCTCCAAGATTTTTTCAGGAGGCACATGATTCCATCTTTTCTTGCTACATATGAAAAGGTTGGATTTTCTTCATATACTTTAACCAAACAGCATATGCAACAGATTTTAATTCTGAAGACAATGTGAGAAAACAGTAGAAGTTAATTGCTACTGCTTTTTATTTTGGAAAATATAGTATTTTTATATCTTTAAATATGTTATTTATTTTAAAATGTTATATATTCACTGATGTTATTTAAAAATGATCACAAATATTTTTAAAGTGTTCTCAGTTTTAATATCTAATATAGTAAATATAAATACATCTTACCCATGCCAATTAAAACTCTTTGTGGTCATCAATAATTTTTCAGAGCACAAAACATTTGAAAATAGGTAGTCTTGGCTGTTCTTGATCTGCATTCTCATATAAATTATAGAAACAGCTTGTCAAGATCCACAAAAATAAAACTAAAAATCCATTGCAATTCTCATTGTGATTGCATTGAGCCTATAGTTTAATTTGGAGAGATTGATTTTTTAATATTAAGTCTTTTGGTCAATTACAATGTTACATCTCAATATATATAAACTTTCTTACATTCTTACAACACTGTTTTGTAGAGTTCTGCATAGAGAATTTACATATTTTAGTGTGATTTTTTTTTTGCTACTACAAATAGTGTCTTTTGATTTTATTTTCTGCTTTTGGTTTGTATGTGGATCACTAAGTCTTACTGTTTTTCTGCATTTTCTTTTGGATTTTCTACTTACATAATCAAGTCTTCTAATAATGACAGTTTATTTATTCATTTCCAATTTTTATCCTTTTCTTTCTTTCTTTCTTTCTTTCTTTCTTTCTTTCTTTCTTTCTTTTTCTTTCCTTTTGTCTAGATCCTACAGTATAAGGTTGAATAGAAGTGGTCATAGCAGACATATTTATCTTGGACCTGATTTCAAAGGAAAAGTTTTCAACTTTCACCACTAAATGAAAGCAACTTTAAATATTACAGATTTCTTGGAATTATCCTTGCTTACATTAAGCAAATATCTTTCTATTCCTAGTTTGCTAAGAGCTGTAAGTATGAATGAATGTTGAGTTTTATCTAATGCATTATCTGCATCTACTGAGATGATATGATTTTTTCTTTTGCCAATGTGGTATACAATATTGATGGGTTTTAAAACATTAATCCCATCTTTATTCCTAAAGCAAACTTATCTTTGTTGTCCTTTTTATGTATTTCTCAATTAGTTTGCCTACAGTTTGTAAGGATTTTTTATCAGTTTTTGAATGAGGTTGGACTATAAGTTTTCTCAAAATATCTTTAGGTATCTTGATATTCTAATTGAACTGATATTAAATGTTTGGTAGAATTCACCCTTTGGCTATTGGGGCTGGTTTTCCTTATATGGATGTTCCAAATTATGGATTCAGTTTCTTGAAAAGTTATAAGACTGTATGCATCGTGGTAAATTTACATTTTTTGGCATGATGATTTTTTTTATTACATGTATATTTAATATCTGTAGAATCTTTAATGGGCTTCCTTTTCTCTTTCTGAAATTGAAGTATGTGTCTTATTTCTTATTTTCTTTCTTATTCTCCTTAGGGGTTTATTAATTTCAAGACTCTTTTTAAAGAATCAAGTTCTTGTTTGCCAATTCTTTCTCTTGTATATTGATGTCTATTTCATTAATCTGTATCATTATTATTTTTATATATTTTTAATTTTTGTCACATTTCTAGCATTTTGAGTTGGATTCATATAAATTTTCAGTCCCATCCCTTTTTTCTAGTAGGAAATTAAAGTTATAAATTGCTCAATAAATACAGCTTTAGTCACCTCTCTTAACTTTGAAATGTAGTATTTTGGCTATTATTTAACTCAAAATATTTTCTAATTTTCTTATAATTTGTTCCTTGACCCATGGAAACACATTCTTACTGATTTCTATCTTAATTCCATTGTGATCATTTTCTGTATAATTTTAATAATTAGAACTATATTGAGTTTTACCTTCATCAGTTTTTGTAAGTATTTAAGGTGTCCTTGAAAATAATTTGTGGGGTGTCTGGGTGGCTCAGTCAGTTAAGCAGTTAAGTCAGTTAAGCTCTGGTCATGATCTCACAGTATGTGAGTTCAAACCCTGCATCAGGCTCTCTGCTGTCAGTGAAGAGCCTGCTTTGCATCTTCTGCCTCCCTCTCTCTGCCCCTTCCTCACTTGCACATGTGCATGTGCTCTCTCTCTTTCTCTCAAAAATAAACACTTTAATGCTCTCTCTCTTTCTCTTAAAAATAAACACTTTAAAAAAGAAAAGAATTTGCATCCTACATTTGTGGAGTACATTTCATCTATGTCTATGAGGTGAAATTAGTTAATTGTTCTGTTTAAATCTTTTATACCCTTAATATTTTTTCCTATCTTTTCTATGTTATTGAGAAATCTGTATTAAAAATTTCTACAGTTATTTTGGTTTTGCTAATATCTCCTTATATTTATGTCAATATTGTTTTATGTATTTGAAACCATTGAATTAGTTGCATACACTTCTAGAATTATTTTATCCTACTGGTAAATTGAATGTTTCATTTTAAAGATACATCTTTATTCCTTTTAATGCCTGTTGCCCTTAAATTTACTGTTTGAATTAATACAGCTATTCCAATTGTAACATTTGTTATTTTTTACATAGTAATTTTTAAATTGTCATCCTTTTATTTTCAACTAAACTTTCTGTATCTTTATATTTTATATGCATCTCCTGTAAGAAGCAAACCTGTGGGTTCTTTTTTATTATAATCTTATAATCTTTGTTTTTTAATTAGAGTTTCTAGTTCACCTACATTAAATTACATTTAATGTAATTACTAATCTCTTTTTAATTATCATTTTTTGTGTGTGTACATTACCTATTTCCTATGCCTGTTTTTGTTTTTGTTTTTTTGTTTTTGAGAGAGACAGAGACAGAGAGACAGAGCACAAGTAGGGGAGGGGCAGCAAGAGAGAGGGAGACACAGAATCTGAAGCAGCCTCCAGGCTCTGAGCTGTCAGCACAGAGCCCGAGGCGGGGCTCAAGCCTACAAACAGTGAGATCATGACCTCAGCTGAAGTAGGATGCCTAACTGACTGAGCCACCAAGGCACCCCTTCCTATGCCTGTTTTATGTTTTCTTTCATTTCTGTCTTACTTTCTTTGTATAGGTAGATTAGTTTATATTATTCCATTTTGTTCACCATGTTTTTGGAATTTATACATTATTGCATATTTTAGTGGTTATGCTAGGGGTGATTACATATTTGACATATCAAGTCTAATATTAATTGATACTTTATCATTCTCCCAGGCAATGCAAGAACCTTACAACACATTAAATCTATCTTTCATCCATATATATCGTTCATATATATGTCTATATATGTGACTCTATGTTAATACATACCTATTTGTGTGTATATATATGTATTTCTTCTTAAAGTCTGCAATCTCTTTTTATAATTGTGTAAAACTTTTTCATTTCACTTGAGTTCTTATTTTCACTTAGTATGGAATTTAACATAAGTAGTTACTTTCTCTCTGCACAATTAAAATATTAACCCATTTTCTTTTGGTTTCATTGTTTCTATTAAGAAGCCAGCTTTAAAGAACATTCTTTCTCTTTCTTAGGCTGCTCTTGTTTTTTTGTATTCTACAGTCTTACAATGAGGTATCTATGAGAAGATTTCTTTAATTCAGAGTACTTTGGGACTAAACTGGATGTCTGAATCAATTAACTGATGTCTCTCATCAGCTTTGAAAAACTCTTGGTTATTATATCTTCAAATATTGCTTTTGCTCCATATGGTCCTCTCATTCTGGGGTTATAAGTATCTGTATGTAAGAACTTTTCACTGTTTTCAATGTCTCCTATCTATTCTTATTTTTGACATCCCACTGTGCTTAATCCTCAATGTATTTTTACTCAACTTCCAGTTCTCTAATTCTCTCTTTAGTATTGTCTAATTTATGGTTAAGTACATCTGAATTCAAAATTTTATTTATTATAATTTTAAATTTTGGATTTTTTGGTTCTTTTTCAAATTCACAAAGTAATTTTTATAGTTTCAGTTTTCTGCTGAAATTTTATTTTTTCTTAAGATTCTTGAATAGAATAAGCAGTTATTTAAAAATCTGAGTTTGATAATTACAACATATTCAAATCCATCTTTAAATCTGATATTAATTTTTGTTTATTCCAAATTTTCTTTATGTTGTTCTATTATATGTTTTCTAGATATTATGTTTGGAACATTGTTTGTGGAAATAATATGAGGGCTAGAATGGTGCTTTCTTCCTCTAAAAAGGATTTTTTGGCTTTTTCTGTATTTTCCAAGTTTTTATATATTTTTTTCAACAGAAGAGTTTATATTACTTAAACTATATTACTTAGGGTCCATTACAGGAAATGCACTCGTTCTTATCCTTTATGAATATTAGAATGACATTCATCTGTGTTCATCTTCTATACACAATGGAATACTACTCAGTGATGTAAAAGAATGAAATCTTGCCATTTGCAACAACATAGATGGAAATGGAAGGCATTATGCTAAGCAAAATCACTCAGAGAAAGACATAAATATTTTATTCATATGTGGAATTCGAGAAACTCAACAGGTGAACATAGGGGAAGGGAAGGAAAAATAAGATAAAAACAGAAAGGGAGACAAACCATTTTAGGTTCTTAAATACAGAGAACAAACTGAGAGATGCTGGAGAGGGGAAGAAGAGGGTTAAATGGATGATGGACACTAAGGAGGGTACTTTTTGGGATGAGCACAGGGTGTTGTATGTAAGAGATGAATCACTGGGTTCTACTCCTGAAGCTGAGACTACACTGTATGTTAACTAACTTGAATATAATTTCTTTTTTAATGTCTATTTGTTTTTGAGAGAGAGAGAAACAGTGAGAGCAGGGGAGGGGCAGAGAAAGAGGGAGACACAGAATCCAAAGTAAGCTTTAGGCTCTGAGCTGTCAGCACAGAGAACGATGTGGGGCTCGAACTCCCTAATGCATGAGATCATGACCTGAGCCGAAGTCGGATGCTTAACCGACTTAGCCACCCAGACGCCCTTAACTAACTTCAATATAAGTAAAAACAAAACCAATAACAAAAACCAAAAATAACAAAAATAGACAAAAAACTCCAACAATGGTCTAATGAAATGATTCTTTGATTTCTTTTATATAATATTGAGATGTTAGAATGTAATTTATTGGGTCAAGAAGTGGTACTGTGTTATAATTGGTCAACTAAAATTTAAAATAGCCAGTAAATATTTTCATTCGAATTTAATTGATATTGAGTTCTTTATGATAGCAGTGGGTAATGCTTCTCTAAGCCATTTGTAGGTGATACTATTAAAACCATATCATTAACACTAAAAAAGATGTTTATATTCCTTAGTTTTTGTATACAATTCGTATAAAAATTTAGCTCAGCGTTTCTAGTTCTATAGCCTCAAAATTAGGGATGTTTTATATTGCAGTGACAAGAACATGGGAAGTAGATTATCAGGAATATCTTTAAGTCATGGCTTACCCTCTTACTGGCTATGTGACATTGAACATATGAATTAACCCCTCTAAGCCTCAGTTTTTAGGTTCCTAAATAAGGATGGTCAGTTTCTACCTCATGAATTTGATGTGAAAATGAAATGGGATTATGCATACAAAGTGCTTAACACATTGCCTGGGACTCGCTTCACTGTTAGTTTTATTTTGAGGATGTGGTATTCCTATATTTCATTTAAGCTTGATTAAGGAAGACCTCATTTTTTCTGACTCTGATTCTTGAAGTAGGATTTTCTGAAAACACACTTCTATAAGCAGATATAGAACAATCTCTAGCTCAAGCCATACCTCACTGTAATTTTCACAAGAATAACTTTTGAAGCATGCTCTTCTGACTGTATATATATATGTGATTGTTTTGGAAACCAGTACAAATGTTACATTTATGTGTTTGGATTCTTTTGATCTTATGTCTACCTTTGTTTGTGTTATCTATTATAATAGTTATCATGCTTGTGCACACAGAGATAGCAGTGTTCATTCAAGTCATGGATAAAAATGTTAACTCAGTGGGACCAAGGTAAATTTACAATAAATTATATGTAATATAGTCTGGCTTGGAAATTATAATAGACTTTTCACACACAAAAAAGCAAAATTAATTTAGCACATGCCATCACCTGGTGATTCATACAGATCACCAGATCTTTTTTTTTTTTTTTCTCTTCCTAAGGGTGAATAGCTATCATCTTCAGCAATATATCCAGATTTTTTCTGTACATCAAGTCAGTGAGTTAGCTTATAGTTTTTATAATTTAAAGACTAGACATTATTTTTCAAAATTTTGATATCAGAATTTAGCTGGAATTTTCCCACAGATTATTGTCATGAAATGACTCCTATACTTCCTACAATATAATCATTTGTGGTTAGGAGAACTGTACTTATTTGAAAGGGTCATTTGTTTTTCCCTACACCTTTATAGTATACCACACTCAGTCTTCCTTCTTAAAAGAGCCAGTATTTGCATTGTATCTTTTAATTGCTAAGAACTTTTCACAATTTTTGAGATCCATTTTTCTTGATGATATAGCATACTTCATTATGTGTTGAATTGTTGTCTGATCAAGATGACATTATCTCTCTCCCTCCCATTGCATGATAAATAAATTACTTTGATGGCAAGAAAGAATACATTTGGCGTGTGTGTGTGTGATTCATTTAAGAAATTGTACTACTTTCTACTTTAGCAGAGTAGTTAAGCCACAACTGTTTTTATAAAAGTAAAGTAGAATTAAATGCATTAAAAACCCATCAGGAGAATGTTATTTAAGTTATACTATATTTTGCTTTTAAGTATATGCTAAATACATTAAGGAGGCACCTATATAAAGTGTTAAGTCAAATAACAATTGAATAAGATGGCTGTTATTCAAAAATCATTTCATTAGCATGTTGTTGATATGGTTACCTACAGAATAATATAATTTCATTAGTACAAGTGACATTAGCAAGCACTGAATTAAGGATTTTTATTTTTCAGTGGACAGAACACAGATACAGAAAGGGGAAATAATTTGCCTCAAATCATTAAATCACATGGTGCTGGTGGTGAGAAGGACTGTATCCATTACCTCTTGACCTTCAGTATATTTTGACCACTTGCTCTTATAATGCAAAAGTTTACCACATGGCAAGAACTGATTGCCTGTTATGGCAAAAGATTTAGTAAGTGTGTACTGTTCAGTCCTATTGTAGGAAGGAAGAAGGCAAAATGGAACTTGTTTGAAATAATTGCCACAGTAAGAAAAATAATCCACCAGTTTCTCCTTTCCTTTGATGTTTGAATTTGCAGCAGTGACCTTTGGGATCAAAGAAATAAAAGATATATTCCAGTATCGCTGTGTGTGGAGGAGACAGAATCATGTTTGTAGCAATAATATGAAGTTCTAAGGCCTTAAATGTTTCTTCATTAATTATCTTCGAAAAGTTCAGTTGTTTGTTCTGAACATGAACAAAATGAAACCATGGGCTGCAGGAACAGAATAAAAATGTCTAACTCCCGGCAACCACTCAAGATGTTCCTCATACCCCTTACACTGGGCACAGTGAAATGTAACACCATTATTGGGTAGCATGTTTGGTTTCTTTTTATTCTCTATGTAAACCACCTTTGGAGTCTCTGTCTCTGTCTCTTTGCCTCCCTCTGTTTCTGTGTCTCTGTCTTTCTGTTTCTGTCTCTTACCTGTTCCATGTGTCTCCAAAATCCATTTCTGCCATTTTGCCTGGATCACATCACTCCATAACCCTGGTTCATGCTTAGTCTGCTCCCTTTTCCAGAGACACAGCCTCAAATTTGATTGCTCAAAATCCTTCCCAGAAAACTTTTTCTATAGTAGCTCAGTATTCTAGAGGAAGAGGGGTAAGATCTTAGAAAAACCAAGCGCTGTGTCATTGTTCTCAAACATCTTTGTCTCCTGGAATGTTTGTCTTCTCAGTTTTCTAAATGTCAAGTCACAAAAATGCAGTTTTAAGTCAACTAGAAGAGTCCATGATGCATGTTGTAAAAAAAAAAAAAAAAAAAAAAACTTCTTTCCTAAGGCATCATATAAAGTGAATAATCTTTATATCCTCATTAGCAAGTAGGTAGTAAAATTTCAAGGTGATTGTATCTCTATGCAAATATATCATGAGTGTTTCTTTTGAAATCTGTTTCAGAAGTAATTATATTTGGATGCTGTGTGTATATGCCTCCCTTCTTTTTATGTGTATGTGTTATCCTTAAATACCATTGCAAATTGCACAGAGGTTACAGATAATAGTAAAGGCTTAAGTGGTTTTATTTTCTTTCTTTTTGACATACTTAGCAAAGAAATAACATTGGTATATTGAAAATAGCAATATTTTAGTTTAATTATACACATTCTTTCTTGTATCTGTGTGGTCACGTTATTGATAATACTTCTGTGGCTTATGTATTTTGCAGAAGTTATGTCTTTCAATTATTACATAAATAACCGCGGCCTTCCTGAATGGAAGGACATAAAAGCAAAAGGAAGCATGTAACCCAGTGTGTTTTATTGCTCGTATCTTCTCATCAATTGCCTATATTATATACAAATATGAATCCCATTTCAGCTCATATACATGTTCATGTGTCCAGTTTGGAAATAAATTCACAGTAACATGGTAATGATTAAAGATCACTCCCAAGTGGTACTTTCCACTTTTGTTAAGAGCCTTTGATATCTTGATCAAAAGAACAATCCAAATCTTGTTCCACTTTTTTAGTCAAAATGCTGTTTGTTATGAATTGTTTACTTTACTGGAGGACCTCTGTTGCCCTTTAGGTCACAGCAAACACAGGTTAACTTGATAGTCTAGGAGGGCCCCCAGCTAGCTCAGTGAGTAGTAGAGCATGCAGCTCTTAAAATCCAGGGCCCTGAGTTCAAGTTACTTTTGGGGGTTAGAGCTTACTTCAAACAAAGAAACAAACAAAGAAATAAAAAACCTGAGAGGCCTTTTCCAGTTTATTTAAGTCAGCTTCATGTAATCATAGATTCTCCAGTCCCTTTCTGAATTTCTGGGATAGAGGAAATTAACTGCTTCATAAGGGGATTATTCTTTTTTTTCCTTTCAGCTATATTGAGGCATAATTAACAACTTACATTATGTAAGTGTAAGGTATACAAAGTGATGATTTTATATACATATATATATTGCAAAATGACAATAAAATTAACACATCTATTACCTAGTTACCTTTTTTTCCCCTTGTGTTGAGAACACTTGAAATTTACTCTAACAGCTGTCAAGCATAAAATACAGTATTCACTATAGTCACCCATGTTGTACCTTAGATCCCTGGAACTTATTCATCTTATAACTGGAAGTTTATACCGTTTGACCAACATCTCCCCATTTCCCCTAATACCTAACCCTCCATAACCATTGATCTATTTTCTCTGAATTTGGTTTTTTTACTTTTTTTTTTAAAGTTTATTTATTTATTTTGAGAGAGAGAGAGTGAGAGAGAGAGAGGAGAGCACGAATGGAAGAGGGGCAGAGACAGAGAGAGGGAGAGAGAAAATCCCAAGTAGACTCCATGCTTCATGCACAGGGCTCAGTCTCATGAAACATGAGCTCATGACCTGAGCCACAACCAAGAATTGGAAGTTTGACTGAACCACCCAGGTGCCCATATTTGGCTTTTTAAAAATCCCACATATAAATGAAATCATACAGTATTTGTCTTTATTTGATCTATTTAATTTAGTAAAATGCCTTCAGGGTCCATCCATGTTATCACATATTGCAGAATGTCCTTTTTCCACTCATCAGTGGATGTATACTTAGGTTCTTTCTATGTCTTAGTTATTGTGAATAATGTTTCAATAAACATGGGGATGTAGATATCACTTCAACATAATGATTTCATTTCCTTCAGATATATACCCAGAAGTGGGATTGCTGGTGTGGTAGTTCTATTTTAATTTTTTGAGAAACCCCCCATACCCTTTTCAAAGAGGTTGCACTAATTTATATTCCCACCGAAAGTGCATAGGGTTACCCTTTTGAGGAGACTATTCTTAATTCCAAAGTTGTAGGTTCAAACTTATTTTTTTAATCCAAATATCTTTTCTGTGATTTCTCCATTTATTCTTCTTGTCCCGTGAGAATTTTTATAGACGTGGTTTAAACCGGCCAACTTTAGGGGCACCTAGATGGCTCAGTTTGTTAAATGTTCAACTCTTGATTTAGGCTCAGGTCATGACCTTAGTGTCTCTGAATTGAAGCCCTGCATGGACTCTGCACTGACAGCTCAGAGTTTGCTTGAGATTTTTCCCTCTTTCTCTGCCCCTCCCCTACTCATACTCCCTCTGGTTCTCTCGAAATAAATAAATAAACTTAAAAAAAAGGAGTAACTTTTAGTGATCTTGAATATAGCTCACTTTTCTCCTCAGCATGTCTTCTCCCTGAGCCCTGCAGTCTGTTTTGGAGCTGCCATTCTGATGCCCCAGTTCCAGTTGTCAGCATCTAGGGGAGTGCTCTCCCCTAGATGCACTCAAGAATGTGAGTTTCCTCTAATGTGACAGAAAAGAAGTGGCATAGAAGGAAGGGGAGAGAGAAAGTGGGATAAGAAGGAAGGAAGGAAGGAAGGAAGGAAGGAAGGAAGGAAGGAAAGAAGAGAGAGAGAAAAAAGAAAGAAATACATATAAGAAAAGTGTGCATAGAGAAACAAAAAAAGAGAGACAGCAGAAGGCAGATGTACCAGAAAGGAACGTGTAGCTGGGGACTGGTTTTGCAGGTGCCTACATTCTCATAGACTTCTCAGTATTGATATTTTCTTTCTTTCTTTAAAAAAATTTTTTTAAATGTTTATTTATTTTTGAGAGACAGACAGAGAGCGAGTGGGGGGGGGGGGAGTCACAAGTAGAGAGGGAGACACAGAATCCAGAGCAGGCTCCAGGCTCTGAGCTGTCAGCACAGAGTCCGACACAGGGTTCCAACCCACAAACTGAGATCATGACCTGAGCCGAAGTTGGATGCTTAATCTACTGAGCCATGCTGGCGCTCTGATATTTTTGTTCTTTTAATGAAGCCCTAGGTCAATGTATTTTGATAATCTCATGACACTATTGATTCACACTGAACTTGTAGTCAAAACACCCCCCTTCTTTTTTGTTTTTCTTTTTACAGGTACAATAGTACCCAACTGTGCCTAAACATCCTTTAAACTCATTTAATCCTATAACATTCATAACACATCAGTACTTTTAAAAATTATACCCATTTTGTAGATGAAGAAATTGAAAGAGAAGTTAAGCAAACTGCTCCTCTGTATACAATGAGTAAATGGCACAGAAAAGATTCTAGCTTATCCTGTACTTTTTATGATATCCAATTACATTTTACTGTATCACTTTCTTTTTGATAATCTTGGTCCATTATTTCCTCTTGTCACTTATAATCCTGACTCCTTCCTTACAATTTTTGTCCATTTCTTTTAATGGGCAAATAATAAACATATTATTTTTAACTCATTAAAAACATTCATGAGCTTGATGCCCAGAATGTTCGAGGATATATTATAGTAATATATGCCTTGAGCCTTTTCACAATTATTATTGATTCATGTGTCCATACGCTGTTGATCAGGATATTTACCACATACACCTATTTTAATCTAATCTAGATTAATTAGACTACAAATACATTTTTTCCATCTTATTATAAAAATATTATGATAGACCATTTCTAATTCTTGGCTGCAGTTCATTTATACCAAGTGTTTCTGTTCTAATGGCTTACCAGTAGTCCCATCAAATTATTTGGATAAAATTATCTATACTTGAATATTTCCCAAGTAGTTTCAATGAGATAATTTCCAGGAGTAGTTGACATTTCAATTATTTTGAATTATGTAAAATGGTTTTCTACAATTAGATATTCTTCATCTGATCCTTAAAATATAGGTATAAAAACATCGTTAAAAACAGTGCATGTGTTTGTGCAGTTATGTGTACAAATGTATGTGTACACATAAATTTTAGATGTATACATGTAAGTCAACTTCATTTATAAAATTTTTAACATGAAATTTATTGTCAAATTGGTTTCCATACAACACCCAGTGCTCACCCCAAAAGGTGCCCTCCTCAGTGCCCATCACCCACTTTCCCCTCCCTCCCACCCCTCATCAACCCTCAGTTTATTCTCAGTTTTTATGAGTCTCTTATGGTTTGGCTCCCTCCCTCTCTAACTTTTGTTTCCTTCCCTTCTCCTCTCCCATCATCTCCTGTTAAGTTTCAGGAGCCACATAAGAGTGAAAACATATGGTATCTGTCTTTCTCTGTATGACTTATTTCACTTAGCATAATACTCTCCAGTTCCATCCACGTTTCTACAAAAGGCCATATTTCATTCTTTCTCATTGCCAAGTCGTATTCCATTATATATATGAACCACAGTTTCTTTATCCATTCATCAGTTGATGGACATTTAGGCTCTTTCCATAATTTGGCTATTGTTGAGAGTGCTGCTATAAACATTGGGGGTACAAGTGCCCCTATGCATCAGCACTCCTGTATCCCTTGGGTAAATTCCTAGCAGTGCTATTGCTGGGTCATAGGGTAGATCTATTTTTATTTGAGGAACCTCCATACTGTTTTCCAGAGCAGCTGCACCAGTTTGCATTTCCACCAACAGTGCAAGAGGGTTCCCATTTCTCCACATCCTTGCCAGCATCTATAGTCTCCTGATTTGTTCATTTTAGCTACTCTGAATAGCGTGAGATGATATCTCAGTGTGGTTTTGATTTGTATTTCCCTGATGAGGAGTGACATTGACCATCTTTTCCTGTGCCTGTTGGCCATCTGGATGTATTCTTTAGAGAAGTGTCTATTCATGTGTATTCACTTCTAGAGAAGTGTCTATTCTGCCCATTTCTTCACTGGATTATTTGTTTTTTGGATGTGGAGTTTGGTGAGCTCTTTATAGATTTTGGATACTAGCCCTTTGTCCGATATGTCATTTCCAAATATCTTTTCCCATTCCATTGATTGCCTTTTACTTTTGTTGATTGTTTCCTTTGCTGTGCAGAAGCTTTTTATCTTTATGAGGTCCCAATAGTTCATTTTTGCTTTTAATTCCCTTGCCTTTGGAGATGTATCAAGTAAGATCTTGCTGCGGCTGAGGTCAGGGAGGTTTTTTCCTGCTTTCTCCTCTAGGGTTTTGATGATTTCCTGTCTCACATTCAGGTCCTTTATCTATTTTGAGTTAATTTTTGTGAATGGTGTAAGAAAGTGGTCTAGTTTCATCCTTCTGCATGTTGCTGTACAGTTCTCCCAGTACCATTTGTTAAAGAGGCTTTTTCCATTGGGTATTCTTTCCTGCTTTGTCAAAGATTAGTTGGCCATACTTTTGTGGGTCCAATTCTGGAGTCTCTATTCTATTCCATTGGTCTATGTGTCTGTTTTTGTGCCAAAACCATACTGTCTTAATGATTACAGCTTTGTAGTAGAGGCTAACATCTGGGATTGTGATGCCTCCTGCTTTGGTCTTCTTCTTCAATATTTGGATATTCAGGGTCTTTTGTGGTTCCATACAAATATTAGGATTGCTTGTTCTGACTTTGAGAGGAATGCTGGTTGAATTTTGATTTGGATTGCATTGAAAGTGTAGATTGCTTTGGGTAGTATTGACATTTTAACAATATTTATTCTTCCAACCCATGAGCATGGAAGGTTTTTCCATTTCTTTGTATCTTTTTCGATTTCATTTGTAAGCTTTCTATAGTTTTCAGCATACAGATCTTTTACATCTTTGGTTAGATTTATTCGTAGGTATTTTATGTTTCTTGGTGCAATTGTGAATGGGATCAGTTTCTTTATTTGTCTTTCTGTTGCTTCATTATTAGTGTATAAGAATGCAACTAATTTCTGTACATTGATTTTGTATCCTGCGACTTTGCTGAATTCGTGGATCAGTTCTAGCAGACTTGTGGAGTCTATCGGGTTTTCCATGTATAATATGTCATCTGCAAAAAGTGAAAGCTTGACTTCCTCTTTGCCAATTTTGATGCCTTTGAATTCCTTCTGTTGTCTGATTGCTGATGCTAGAACTTCCAACACCATGTTAAACAACAGCGGTGAGAATGGACATCCCTGTTGTGCTCCTGATCTCAGGGGGAAAGCTCTCAGTTTTTCCCCATTGAGGGTGATATTAGCTGTGGGCTTTTCATAAATGGCTTTTATGATGTTTAAGTATGTTCCTTCTATCCCAATTTTCTCGAGGGTTTTTATTAAGAAAGGATGCTGAATTTTCTCAAATGCTTTTTCTGCATCGATTGACAGGTTCTTATCTTTTCTTTTATTAATGTGATGTATCACATTGATTGATTTGCGAATGTTGAACCAGCCCTACAGCCCAGGAATGAATCCCACTTGATCGTGGTGTACAATTCTTTTATATCCTGTTGAATTTGATTTGCTGGTATCTTGTTGAGAACTTTTGCATCCATATTCATCAGGGATATTGACCTGTAGTTCTCATTTTTGCTGGGTGTCTATCTGGTTTGGGAATCAAAGTAATGCTGGCTTTATAGAATGAGTCTGGAAGTTTTCCTACTCTTTCTATTTTTTTGGAACAGCTTGAGAAGGATAGGTATTATCTCTGCTTTAAATGTCTGGTAGAATTCCTCAGGGAAGCCATCTGGTCCTGGACTCTCATTTGTTGGGATATTTTTGATAACTGATTCAATTTCTTCACTGTTTATGGGTCTGTTCAAATTTTCTATTTCTTCCTGTTTGAGTTTTGGAAGTGTGTGGGTGTTTAGGAATTTGTCCATTTCTTCCAGGTTGTCCATTTTGTTGGCATATAATTTTTCATAGTATTCCCTGATAATTGCTTGTATTTCTGAGGGATTGGTTGTAATAATTCCATTTTCATTCATGATTTTTCTATTTGGATCCTCTCCCTTTTCTTTGTGAGAAGCCTGGCTAGTGGTTTATCAATTTTGTTTATTTTTTCAAAAAACCAACTCTTGGTTTCATTGATCTGCTCTACAGTTTTTTTTTAGATTCTATATTGTTTATTTCTGCTCTGATCTTTACTATTTCTCTTCTTGTGCTGGGTTTGGGGTGTCTTTGCTGTTCTGCTTCTATTTCCTTTAGGTGTGCGGTTAGATTTTGTATTTGGGATTTTTCTTGTTTCTTGTGATAGGCCTGGATTGCAATGTATTTTCCTTTCAGGTCTGCCTTCGCTGCATCCCAAAGTGGTTGGATTGTTGTATTTTCATTTTCATTTGTTTCCATATATTTTTTATTTTCTTCTCTAATTGCCTGGTTGACCCATTCATTCTGTAGCAGGATGTTCTTTAACCTCCATGCTTTTGGAAGTTTTCCAGACTTTTTCCTGTGGTTGATTTCAAGCTTCATAGCATTGTGTTCTGAAAGTATGCATGGTATGACCTCAGTTCTTTTATACTTATTAAGGGCTGTTTTGTCACCCAGTATGTGATCTATCTTGGAGAAAGTTTCATGTGCACTTGAGAAGAAAGTATATTCTGTTGCTTTGGGATGCAGAGTTTTAAATATATCTGTCAAGTCCATCTGATCCAATGTATCATTCAGGACTCTTGTTTCTTTATTGATCCTGTGTCTAGATAATCTATCCTTTGTTGTAAGTGAGGTATTAATATCCCCTGCAATTACTACATTCTTATCAATAAGGTTGCTTACGTTTGTGATTGTTTCATATATTTGGGGGTTCCCATATTTGGCGCATAGACATTTATAATTGTTAGCTCTTCATGTTGGATAGACCCTGTAATTATTGTATAATGCCTTTCTTCATCTCTTGTTACAGCCTTTAATTTAAAGTCTAGTTTGTCTGATATAAGTATGGCTATTCCAGCTTTCCTTTGACTTCCACTAGAGTTATAGATAGTTCTCCATCCCCTCACTTTCAGTCCGAAGGTGTCCTCGGGTCTAAAATGAGTCTCTTGTAGACAGCAAATAGATGGATCTTGTTGTGTTTTTTTTATCCATTCTCATACCCTATGTCTTTTGCTTGGAGCATTTAGTCCATTTACATCCAGTGTTATTATTGAAAGATATGGGTTTAGAATCATTGTAACGTCTGTAGGTTTCATGCTTGTAGTGATGTCTCTGGTACTTTGTGGTCCTTGCAGCATTTCACTCACAGAATCCCCCTTAGGATCTCTTGTAGGGCTGGTTTAGTGGTGATGAATTCCTTCAGTTTTTGTTTGCTTGGGAAAACATTTATCTCTCCTTCTATTCTGCATGACAGACTTGCTGGATAGAGGATTCTTGGCTGCATATTTTTTTTTCTGTTCATCACATTGAAGATTTCCTGCCATTCTTTTCTGGCCTGCCAAGTTTCAGTAGATAGGTCTGCTACTACTCTTAAGTGTCTACCTTTGTAAGTTAGAACCTGTTTATCCCTAGCTGCTTTCAGAATTTTCTCTTTTTCCTTGTATTTTGCCAGTTTCACTATGATATGTCGTGCAGAAGATCGATTCAAGTTACTTCTGAAGGGAGTTCTCTGTGCCTCTTGAATTTCAATGCCTGTTTCCTTCCCCAGATCAGGGAAGTTCTCACCTATGATTTGTTCAAGTACACCTTCAGCCCCTTTCTGTCTGTCTTCTTCTTCTGGAATTCCTATGATATGGATATTGTTTTGTTTGATTGCATCACTTAGTTCTCTAATTCTCTGCTTATACTCCTGGATTTTTTTTATCTCTCTTTTTCTCAGCTTCCTCTTTTTCCATAATTTTATCTTCTAATTCACCTATTTTCTCCTCTGCCTCTTCAATCCATGTTATGGCTGCCTCCATTTTATTTTGTACCTCATTTATAGCAGTTTTTATTTCCTCATGACTATTTCTTAGTCCCTTGATCTCTGAGGCAATAGATTGTCTGCTGTCCTCTATGGTTTTTTCAAGCCCAGTGATTAATTTATGACTATTATTCTAAATTCTTGTTCCATTATATTGCTTAAATCATTTTTGATCAATTCATTAGCTGTCGCTACTTCCTGGAATTTCTTTTGAGGAGAATTCTTCTGTTTCGTCATTTTGGCTTGTCCCCGTAGTAGCTCCCAACTACAGGGCACTTCCCCTGTGCTGTCTGGAGTAACTTGTTTTGCTGGGTGGGGCCTCAGTCAGACCTGATGTCTGTCCTCAGCCCACTGCTGGGGCCACAGTCAGAGTGGTGTGTACCTTATCTTCCTCTCTCCCAGGGACAGGACTCACTGTGGAGTGGTGTGGCCCCTGTCTGGGCTACTTGCATACTTCCAGGCTTGTGGTGCTGCCACGATGGGATCTGGCCAAGGGCGTATTAGCCAGGATGGATCCGCAAGGTGCACAGGGGCAGGAGGGCAGGCTTAGCTAGCTTTGCCATGGGATGTCCCCTGTGGGAGGGGCTCTGCAGCACTGGGAGGAAGGCAGGCCCATCAGAGGGATGGATCCACAGAAGCACAGCATTGGGCATTTGTGCGGTGCAAGCAAGTTTGGTGACAGGAACTGGTTCCCTTTGGAATTTCAGCTGGCAGATGGGAGAGGGGAATGGCACTTGCCAGTGCCTTTGTTCCCCTGCTGAGCTGAGCTCTGTCTTCCGGGGTTCAACAACTGTCCCTCCCAGCATCCTCTTGTCCTCCCTGCTCTCTGAGGGCAGAGCTGTTGACTTTTAACATTCCAGATGTTAAGTCCTGCTGGTTGTGAGAACTCACGCAGTCCCATCCCTCTGCTTTTGCAAGCCAGACTCGGGGATTCCGCCTTGCCAGGCGGGCTGCCCCTCCATTGCCCCGGCTCCCTCCTACCAGTCCGCGTAGCACGCACAACCTCTCCACCCTTCCCTAACCTCTTCTGTGGGCCTCTTGTCTACGCTTGGTTCCAGAGAATCTGTTCTGCTAGTCTTCTGGCAGTTTTCTGGGTTATTTAGGCAGATGTGGGTGGAATCTAAGTGATCATCAGGACAAGGTGAGCCCAGCATCCTCCTATGCCACCATCTTCCATCGAAATCTATTATAAAATTTTATTTTGGAAATAGAAATTTGACTGTTCATAGTATTCATTACAGTTCTAATCCTGGAAAACTTTTAGAATTCAAGTAGTACAAGTAGCTCAAAGCTCAAGGACATGATTCCTGCCACTTTTCCACTTTCTAGAATCATCCAAGTTCTAATCTTATATCACAGTGAATTCATGGCCCCTTTGTCTTTGAGGGAAGCTCAGGTAGCAAGGAAGTGGGTTGAATTTACAAATCAAAGTATACACTCTTTTAATCTACCTTCATCTCTCAATTTCTTTCCTGTTAGAAAGTAGACTTAAAAATTATACATGTTGCAAAGAACTTACACAACTCAACACACAAAACCCCCAGATAATCCCATTTGGAAATGGGCAGAAGACATGAACAGACATTTCTCCAAATAAGACACAAGATGGCCAATAGACACATGAAAAGATGTTCAACATCACTCATCATCAGGGAAATGCACATCAAAGCTACAATGAGATATCACCTCATACCTATCAGAATGTGTAAAATAAAAAACCCAGGAGGAGCACCTGGGTGGCTCAGTCGGTTGAGCTTCCAACTTCGGCTCACATCATGATCTCACAGTCTGTGAGTTCAAGCCCCGCATCAGGCTCTGTGCTGACAGCTCAGAGCTTGGAGCCTGCTTCAGATTCTGTGTCTCCCTCTCTCTCTGAACCCCATTCATGCTCTGTCTCTCTCTGTCTCAAAACTAAATAAACATTAAAAAAAAAATAAACCCCAAGAAACAACAAGTGTTAGTAAGGATGTAGAGAAAAGGGAACACTCATGCACTGTTGGTAGGAAATAAAACTGGTGTAGGCACTGTAGAAAACAATATGGAGATTCCCTAAAAAACTAAAAGATAGAATTACCATATAATCCAGTAAATTCACTACTGGATATTTACCAAAGAATACAAAAACATGAATTCAAAAAGATATATGCACCCTTATGTTTATTGCACCATTATTTACAATAGCCAAATTATGGGAGCAGCCCAAGTCCATCAATAGATGAATGGATAAAGAAAATGTGTACACACACACACACACACACACACACACAATCAATTATTACTCAGCCATAAAAAAAAAAAATGAAATCTTCCCATTTGCAACAACTTGGATGGATCCAGAGGGTATAATGCTAAGTGAAATAAGTCAGAGAAAAACAAATACCATATGATTTCACTCATGAACAAAATTTAAATAACAAAAAAATGAAGAAAAAAGGAGGCAAAATTAAAAAAACAGACTTTTATCTGTAGATAACAAACTGATGGCTATTAGATGGGAGATGGATGAGAGAATGGGTGAAGTAGGTGAAGGGGATTAAGAGTACACTTACCTTGGGGCTCCTGGGTGGCTCAGTTGGTTAAATGTCTGACTCTTGATTGTGTTGACTCAGCTCAGGTCATGATCTTGCAGTTTGTGAGATTGAGCCCAGTGTAGGGCTCTGTGCTTGACAGCGTTGAGACTACTTGGGATTCTCTCTCTCTCTCTCTCTCTTTCTCTCTCTCTCTCTCTCTCTCTCTCTCTCAATCCCGGTCTCTCTGCCCCTCTCCTGCTCACTCACACTCTTTCTCAAAATAAATAAATAAACTTAAAATAAAGAGTACACTTGATGAGCCCTGAGTAAGTGAATTGTTGAATCACTATCTTGTACACCTACAACTATTATAATACTGTATGTTAACTATACTGGAATGAGAAATTTAAAAAATATATGAATATTGCAAGTAATACTGAATCCTTGGCTTTCTGTGGGGGTGTTTGGACAACACTGTCAGTAAGTTAGATATTAAACTTTGGGTGTTTTATTAAATGCAGGGCCATGACAATTCCTCCATGAGAAATGCTTAAACATGTTGTGCCAAGTTGATGTCCACTGGCAACTGCATAAATTGTCCCACTTATTTATCATTGTTTCTGCAGCTTCTTTCTCTTTTCTAAAAGAGAGAAAGGCTTGTCCATTTTATAAACAGAAGATGGTCAGAGGATGAAACAAAATTAGCATGTACGCCTGTAATTGCTCAATCATCTCCCCCCCAAAATCACTGCAAATGACTCTCTTTTTTCTTTGCAGGAATAATTGTGCACCTGCTTTTCAAAACACAAAAGCTGGTTTTGCCTTTGTGCATAAATTGTGATTTGGAGAATTTGGGGATCATGCAACCACATATTTACATAATCAAATGGCAAACTGCAATTTATTTTAAGCTCATGGATTCTTTATTCTTTCTTACCCAAAAATCATATAAATAATGCCAAAAGCACTGGTGCCTGTCTGACACTTGGGGGGTTAGCTTTAGTTTGTATAACAATGTCTCAAGGATACATGGCAGAGTAATGGATATAAATGATTCTGGGTTATTCTACTGAAAATATCTACTATTTTCTGGTACACGGCAAAAACGTTTTTAGATTTTTTTTCCATCTACCCACCTTGTGCACATTACAATTTGTGTTTCCTGAGGGGAAAAGAAGTATAAGGGTTCTTGTTGATGATCCAAGAAATGTGAATAAAGTTGTTGGCAGATGGTTCACACATTTCATTCTGAAATATCTTATAGTGACAAATAACAAAGTGTATATAATTAGCTCTATGCAGATGGCATGCCAAGTGTTGATATTCATCTCTGCAGATTTTTTACAAAGACACTATTTTAAGAGTCAAGATTCAGAGACAGCCATGAACTCTGTAAAGGGGAACTAAGCAGGGGTTAACCAAAAAGGACCATGGCTATCAAGTTTTTTCCTAGACTAAGTTCTCCATCCTAGGTGCATTTTGTCTTCTATGGGGAGGAAACCCCACAGTAAGTCATGTCTACACACAACTGATCAGACTGTTTTGATTGAACTGGCAGAGGCATGCACCAGTGAATTTAGGGACTTGCATTTATTGCACTAAACCATAACACTCTTTTCTTTCCTTCCATCCAGCCAACCCTTTGCACCTATAGGTCTCTTTACCAAGAACACGCTGCTCTCAGGTCATTTTGTGGTTGGAGCTTCCTGTCAATCAGATTTTAGTTTAAATGTCACCTCCTCAAAAACTTTTCCCCTGACCTTTGAAACACTTCTTATTCCCTCCCTCTACAGTTCCTCTTATATTATCCTTTTCTTCTTTTTCTTTTTCTTTTTCTTACTATACTTGAGATGAGTGATAAGTGTTCACCTTGACCATCTTGTTCACTGCCATATCCTGGCCTCAGTTACAGTGCATGGCATAGGAAAGTTCCTCAAATATTATTTATATGAATAGCTTTTGTAATTCACTCCTCCCTGGTCAAAGTAATCAAAATGTTTAAACTAGTACCTTTTCTGTATTTATCCAGTATTACCATATACAGCCAAACTTAACATATTGAGCTAATATCTCTGCTATAAAGATTTTAGTATTTTTTTTCAGTATTTGTTTCACTCAGTTTGATAGCTACATATGGTAGTCAGAGAATGTGGAAGTAGACCAGGACTGAATATAAATAGAAGGCAGAGTTTTTATACCTGTTTATTTTCTTTTATAGTTTTTCAATAAATAGGTACATGACAGTTTAACTTATTTATATATTATCTACTATGAGGCCTTGTGCCTAACAGATACTTCGTGGTATTAATGACATACTGGATATACTAGAAAGAAAAAGTGCTGCCTTACTGAAGAGATTGAATGTCCCACTTTTCATTTTTGTTCCTTCATAAATTATTATTATAATTAATAAAATTCTGTGCCTGGGCTCAGTAATCTATATGTAAGAAAATATTTATAATATCATATGTTGTGAATTTGGTGGAGCTAATAAGATGATGTAATCCAAAGAAATAGAAGTAGGCATTATTATGCTCTTATTTTAATTATTCTTTTAAAGAATAGCATCTCTGAGTTTCCATTTTTATGATACTGTGTTTTCTCATAAATTGTCCTGTGTCATGGTGTGAATCACTGCTTAAAATGATTTTATTCTCCCTCTCAGTCCACCGAAATCTTGAGCATTCTGTTTCTTTAAAGTAATTTCACTATTTGTCTTGCTTGATTCATAATCTTGTTCTAGAATTCAAATATTTGCACCTCTGGTTTTAAGCAGGAACAGCTGAAAATTTTGAGAACTCAGTGAAACATAAACAACAGGTTTAAAGTACCAAAATGGAACATTACCTTCTTCCCCAGTGTCTTTTTAATTGTTAAATTTAAATGCTTTAGACTGAGTATCCATAAAATGCAATGATTGCCTCAGCTGGGATTCTGCTGTTTTCTACTTTCTTCATATATTTTTTAAAAATGCAACTGTTTTTTTTTAAAGATGTTGAAGTTTCTGTGTATTTTCTCTATTCTCTAAGCTTTTTGTGCACAAGGGGATCCTTATTATAGCCTCGTTTTCAGCTCTTATTGCAAAATGGGCATATTAAAGTCACCAAATCTCCAAATTTTTAATCTACCTAAACTCCAGTGGGCCTCCAACTGCTGTGAATGAAGAACAGATGATCTTAATTGTTCCCTAAAGCAAGGGCTTCCTGGAAAGCGGGTTTCTACATGGTGACACTTCAGAAGCAATAGGAAGCCCAGCAAATGGAGGTGAAAACAGTAGCATCCATATCCAGAGTCTCATACACTAGAGTATCACAAGACAATTTCTAGGTCACAAGCCTTTTTGGGGTATGGAATGGTGGTCTAGGCTGTGTGTTGTGCTTGCTAAAAGACATATACATACACTAGACTAGAATGTAACAATAAACGTTTTGCAGTAGTTGGAAAAACTGTGAAAGAAAACATGAGTAAATGTTTCTTCTCCTGCCTTTATGGAACCCAATTTCATTAATTTTATCCTCATTTCTGTCATAATTTCAGATTCAACTCTAGAATTATTGTCTCCTCAGAATCTCCTAAGCCAATTATGACCAGAATAAGATGAATTTAAATAGTCTGTCTGCCTTCTTCCATAGATGACCTTGGACATGAATGAAAGGTTCAGAGGATCCAGATGAATGATGAAATGGACACTTTTGCTCACTTTTCATTGGATAACATAGCTGGTGAAACATCAGTTTCATATATTTTTTTCCTTACATGAAGTCTAATTGCGTGCCTTCTTCCTATATAACAGAGGACTATATGATGACAGGTACAGAAGACACCCTGTCTTCTCAGGTAAATTTATGTCAGAGAAGATTTAGGTCTAATGTAATGACATTGACTCTGAATACAATAGGAGTGCAGAGAATGAAGAGATCAGTGTGGTTTCAAATAGAGCTAGAAGATTTAGAGAGGAAAATGGTCCTTGAGAAGAATACACAGACTCCATAGGTTATAATTTTATCCAGTTATGAGAAACCATTAGACAGGCCCAAACTAAGGGGCATTTTTGAAAAAATAACTGACCTCTACCCTTCAACATTATCGATAACATGAAAGACAAAGAAAGGGTGAGAAAGGTTTATAGATTAAAGAAAATTAAAGAGATAGGACAAGTGAATGGTTCAGGATAGTCTTGTGCTTATAAAGAGCATTATTAGGGCGCCTGGGTGGCTCAGTTGGTTGAGCGCCGACTTCGGCTCAGGTCACGATCTCGTGGTCCGTGAGTTCGAGCCCCGCATCGGGCCCCTGTGCTGACAGCTCAGAGCCCGGAGCCTGTTTCAGATTCTGTGTCTCCCTCTCTCTGACCCTCCCCCATTCATGCTCTGTCTCTCTCTGTCTCAAAAATAAATAAACGTTAAAAAAAAATTAAAGAGCATTATTGGGACAGTTGGTGACCCTTTGAATAATACCTACAGTTTAGATACTATATCATATCAAAGTGGCTATCCTGACTTTGAATTATATTAAAATTATATAAGAAAATGTTCTTGTTCTTAGGAAATTTACAGTGAAGTATTTAGAAGTAAATGGGAAAGATGTCTGCAACTTTTTTCCAAATTGTTCAGAAAAAAAAATGTATGTGGTGAGGGAAAAAAAGGGGGGGAGAGGACAGAGAGGCAGAGAGAGAGAGAAAATAAATGTGGAAAAATGTTAAAAATAATGGTAAAGAGTACAGTATAAGAATGTTATGTGAACTACTTAGTAACTTTTCTGTAGGTTTGAAACCATTCCAAAATAGAAACTAAAAAACTTGTCCCTCTGTTGAATCCTTCTCTTGGATCTGAATCATAATCCTTCTCTGGGGGCTGAACCATCCTTCTCTGGTGAGTGTTGGGCCTTGACCTGCCTATCTCCCCTGTGTGAACAGCCTCCTAGCTGTGTTAGTTCTTCTGAACCTTCTTAAGCATTTTAAACAGTCTATTTTCAACTTGCAATCTCTTAAGTTAATGATACCTATAAATTTATTTACAACACCTGGCGTTTCAGAGGTGCTAGAATTTGTATATTGTTTTTCTACATTTATATTTTATATATAAAAGGCTAAATTTCTTATTTTAAAAATTTGTTTGTATATACCTTTCCAGTGTTCTCAGAACATTTTCCATTAAGGGCAGACAAGCAAAGCTATAAGAGGTAAATTACACTTATGTTATTTCTGCTGGGTGTCAAGCACTATAATGAACACATTCTTTGTAAAAATTTGTTACTCATAACAATATTGTTAGATATCTTAAGTATTAACGATGAGAAAATAGGCCCAGGGAGGTTACAAAATTTTCCCAAGTTCACACAGCTAGCAAAGGTAGAGTTAGTATTTGAACACTTGATTATTTACTTCCTAATTCAGTCAATCTTTTTACTCCTAGGCTAATCTCCGCATACCGCATACTTCTACAAAAATTAAAGTTCAGTATCCATTTGGGAATGATCGAATGGGAAGAAAATAATATATTCATATTGTATGAGTGAATGATAAATTGCAAAAAAAAAAATTAAACCCTGCTTTTCTTTGATGCAAAGAAGAAGGATATCAGCATATCAGAGGAGATAAATTACTGACTGGCACCAAATTCTAAGAGCTTTCAAGACTGATGTTCTCTACCTCTAAATTCCAGGACATAGAGAACATTCTGGTCTTCAATTTCAATGCTTCCTCACTTAATAAACTACTGTGGAAAATTATGTTCAGTTCACAATGTTACCAAACACCCTGAAGAAGATGTGCTCATGGGGTATGTGCCAATCTCTTCCACCACTGGAAAATAATGATTTAGAAACTTGTAGGATTTTTAAAGGAGAAAACTATCAAATAATCTCTGGAGAGCCAAATCTAAATATCATTGTTGAGAGTACCAAGAAAGAAATGTAATAAAAGTCAGAAATGGGGATCCAGCCATTACTTGGTGGGGGGACACTTCCCAGTTCAGACACGTAAGATATTTTCCTGATTCCCTTGAACCTGTCCCATTTACATGCATGATTTCATGAGTCAATGAAACATAAAATGCATTCACTCAATACGTATTTATTGAATACTTAGTATCTTGCAGACATTGTGGTAGGCGCTAAGGTGACAGTGAATAAGATAGACAAACATTTTTAGGGCTTATATTTTAGTGGGTGAGAAACACAATAATGGAGCAAAAGAAATATTGAAGAAGGTAATATCACATGTTAGTAAGTGTGCTATGAAGGGTGTATGCTTGACATATAAAGCTGAGCGATGTGAAAAGGCCATGCATATTCTAGAAAGTCCTCTTTAACTAGGTGACTATTGCTATAAGACTTGATAGTTTATAAAAGCCTTCAATCTAAGGAGTGAGGGACCATTTTCAGCAGGTGGAATAATAAATGCAAAAGCCATGAGACAAATAAATGCTTGGTCTCTTCTAGGAAAAGAAAGTCAATCCGCCAGGATTGTTTTGAATGAGAAGAAAAAGGGAAGGAAGTCATGTCAGCAAATTAGGAACAATGTGATTAGAACCAGCCATGACTTCGGTAAGTAATTTTGAATTTTGTTATTGGAGGGTGTTAAACTGGAGTATTATACAGTATGGTGTATATTTTAGTATGATCTTTTTGGCTGCTCTTTGAGAAGTGGATTACAGAAAGGCAAGAGTACAATAGATGGGAGGATATGGTAGGCTTTAGTAGTAATCTGGACAAGGATTAGGGAATTAGTGTAGTGGTGGAGATGAGTGGGTAGATTTACATTTTAGGGATAAAGCAGTTAGGTAGGACAGACTAACTGAAGGACTGGAAGTGAATGAGGATATCGAGAAGACCCTTTAAATTTTTGGTTCAATAATTGGGTGGACACTTCTGATATTAGGAAAGAAAATAAATTGTATTTTAGAAACAAAATTACTTTCCATAATATTGACTAACCTGTGAATGTAGGTACTAAAAATCGTCTTATTAAAATGTTAATTTTTTTTTCTTCTGCTCTAATAGGCCATTTTAGTGACAAATATTTCCAAAAACATGAAATTACTTTTTTTTCTGGCATTTCTATTTCTTCAAAAAATCAGGATACCAAAATTTTCTATTCTTATATGAATAAAATAAGAAAGCTTATGTGTTTATTTTTGAGGCTTAATTGACAATAATTAAGCATGATATTAAAATTAAATTTTATTGAAATTAATTTTAGAACTTTGTAGGAAAATAGCCCAATCTCAGATGAATGACGACTCATAGATGAACAAATATGGCTGATCATCTAACACCCAAAGTTATTTCTGTTACATAATTACCAATCACTAATATTTTTTCAATAAATTCATCAAGTAAACAATGAAATGCTTCCCAAGAAATGTGCTATAAAATCTGGGCAACCTCATGATATACTCTTTGAATAACTATAGCAAAGTGACCAGAAAGGAGAAAAAAACATTTACTAGAAATTCTAGGTTGAGGGTCAAGGCTTTTAAATTTTTTTTTTTTTTTAACGTTTTTTATTTATTTTTGGGACAGAGAGAGACAGAGCATGAACGGGGGAGGGGCAGAGAGAGAGGGAGACACAGAATCGGAAACAGGCTCCAGGCTCCGAGCCATCAGCCCAGAGCCCGACGCGGGGCTCGAACTCACGGACCGCGAGATTGTGACCTGGCTGAAGTCGGACGCTTAACCGACTGCGCCACCCAGGCGCCCCGAGGGTCAAGGCTTTTAAAGTGAAGTATTTCATTCTCCTGATAGAGAAGCATATAGAGGCATCATTTGTTTCTGAGTTTTGATAGAGCCACAGTTTGTCAAAAATTCACCGAATATCTGAGGGTCTACTGAGATTATTTTCAAAATCTCAGTTTAGTAGGATTATAGGGGATGCTCAGAGCAACAAGTGTTCTCCTTGGTCCCATTGGGCCCAAACTCTCTATTTTGGGCCACATGAGTTAATATCAACAGATTCTGAGTTCTGACTAGTTTCATAGAGCATGTATGTATGTATGTATGTATGTATTTATAGAGAGTGCATGGGTTGGGGAGAGGGACACAGGGAGAGAGAGAGAATCTTAAGCAGGCTCCACACTCAGTATGGGACTGGATTCCATGATCCTAGGATCATGACCTGAGCTGAAATCAAGAGTTGGATGCTCAACCAGCTGAACACCCAGGTACCCCCTTGTTTCACTGAGCTTTTATTGCTGAATTTATTTTATTTTAGAATCTATAACCAAATAAGGCTTTACATAAGGCTGATAGACCAAGGTCTTTGTAAAATTAAGCCCAGTATTTACATAAAGTTATTTACACAAATATTTAATACTGGAAATATTTAGACTTAGGTTTTTGTATAAAGTCATTAGATCTTTATGTTTGAAAGTATGACATTTTTTCCCCACTAACCTCTTTATTCTCTTGCTGCTTCATTTGCTTTTTCTCTTGTCTATATATACATGCAGTCTGGTTTATATATTTTTGCTGCTTCCTGCATTTTATTCTTTATGATGAATGTTTAAGAGGATTTTTCATGGAGGCCTAAGCCAAATAACTCTCATTTCTAATGTAGCTCTAAGGGCTAATGGTTTTTTACATTGCTGAACAATTCATGAAAAGTTAATTGGTCAAACTTTGCCCTAGGTGCCCTATAAATCTTCTATGAGAACACTCCTTGTTTTGTCAATTTGTGAAAAAAAAATTCCTTTGTTTAGTCTGTATTCCATTATTAACATCATCACATTGTTGATTATACAGCCCCTTCCTAGCCTCTGCTTGGGTTTAGAAATCCAAGATACTGTTTGCAGGCACATACTGTTGACCAATCATACATAATGACCTTTATTTCTTATCTGTTTTTTGGTTTGTGTCAAAGCCACAACCTCCTATTTGAAGAACTCTTGGCTTCCCATATCATTACATAAATAAAATCAGCAGTCTGCTTTTCCTGATCAGCATAGCTTTCCCTTATTATAAAAATCAATAATTTACCATTTTATTTCAGATATTGAGAGGTATTCTCATAATCCTTTGACAATTCTAGATTTATCACTCTCTGAAATATAAAGACAAAGATAAATTTACTGCTTACTAGATTAAGATAGAACTATGTTGGTCAGGCACAATATACCCAAAGAAAGAAACCTGCTAATTTTATGTAGGGTTTTGAGGAGCACAAAGTTTGGAGATAGGTAGATTTTCAGAGGTGCAAATGTTTTGATCACATCTATATATGTGTAGTAACTATTGATTACTGTTGAGTAGTGGGTTTGGAATGAGTTCATTTATGATTGTCTGACTTTCAAAATCAAAAGACTGTCACTGGTTGTTTGGTTTGTAAAACTGTGTTTACAGAAGCAGATTTTCACTGAAGGATGAATGGGTTTAAAACTGATTCTGGTGGCTATGTGTTAACATAGTTGAATAACAGTCATTTCCATGGAGTGAGGGATTCTCTATTCTTTTTCAGTACCCTATTTTTTTCTCATTCAGCCAGAGCTTCTGTCAAGAGAAGGGTTGCTCAACCTCAGCATTATTGATATTTTGAATCAGATAGTTCTGTGTTGTGTGTGTTCATGGTGGGGAGGGTGTTTTATGCATTGGAGGATGCTTAACAGTGTTCAACAGTATTTCTGGCACTTCTGTTCCCAATAATGACAACCAAAAGCGTCTCCAGACTTTGCCAAATGTCTGCAGTGGGGCTAGGGAGACAAGACAAAATCATCCTCGTAAAAACTGTTGGTGTTGAGAGATAAGTGTTTCTAGCAAATCTTAGACCTAGATAGGGGATCACTATAGGCTAAATATGAAAGGCTAAATCTTAGAATAAATCAGAAAAGTATGAAGACAAGAATAATAAATAAGAGTATGCCAAGGATTGTGTGACATATAGAAGAATATTGCCATCAGCAACTTGTTGCAAGGATCTTGAGTAAGCAGTAGATTTCCACAGAGTATCTGCTTCTGGAGGTTCACTTGAAGCCTCTATTTATCTACAGGGAATAACACAGTTCTGCTACAGGTCCCTTCCATTTTTTCCCAGAGAATTGGGTTTGATAAAGGCTACAGTGTTTCTGAATAAGAGGCAAAGCCTTGCACAGTATAAAATTGTGAATAAGTTTTTTCAGTTAAATATGTCTTTGTATCACAGGATAAATATATTGGAATGGTCTAGATAGGGAACACGAATCTAATAGTTGTTTTTTTTTTCTTCTGTGAACATTGTAGATTTTTATAGGGACATGATTCAATCAATCCAGAAAGTAAACAGTAGATATATATTTATAAATGATAAATAGAGGCAATTGAATTAGATCTACTTGAAGATTGCCTCATGCTACACCTTTATAAATATATAAAAATATAAAAATTGTGTAAAAGTTATAAAAGATTAAAGTTACTTGAGACTCTGCCACTCAGATAAAGCCCTGTTAACATGTGGTTGTGATTCTTTCCTTTCTTTGTTTACACACATACACAAACACATTCAATTATATATAAATGGAATTACATGTTGTAGACAACTTCTCATGTTAATAAGTGTGTATATATATATATGTATATATATATATATATATATATATATATATATATATGGTGTGTGTGTGTGTGTATAATCATTTTATTGTAACTAAATGTTTTCTGTTCTATATTTATACCATAATTTGGTTAGTTATCTATTGATGGACATACAAGTTGTTCAATTGTTTTTACTGTAATAAAGCACACTACAGTAAATATTCATTTATCTGTGCCTTTTCATAGCTATTACTGCAGGCTTAAAATTTCTATGCATCAAAATTTTGATTCAGATTGCCAAAATGGCCTTCAGAATTCCTTAAACACTTGTTCTGAGTTAGTACTCCAGAAAGACGCTAGTTGATAAACTTAATGCCAAGGATGATTAGGGGCAGCTAGACTTTGAGGCACTTACATTTTTTTTTAATTTTTTTTTAACATTTATTTATTTTTGAGACAGAGAGAGACAGAGCATGAACGGGGGAGGGTCAGAGAGAGAGGGAGACACAGAATCTGAAACAGGCTCCAGGCTCTGAGCAGTCAGCACAGAGCCCGACGCGGGGCTCGAACTCACATACCGCGAGATCCTGACCTGAGCCGAAATCAGACGCTTAACCGACTGAGCCACCCAGGCGCCCCGAGGCACTTACATTTTAAAGGAAGACATCTGCAGAAGGGAATGAATTAATTCAAGAGGAAAGAAACTTTAAAGGTATGATTTGTGGGGAATCCTTGTAAAGTCCCACAACAGAAACCACCACTTCTGTCATTTATGCCAGTTAGGAAAATGATACATCTATATGGGCAGAGAAATGTGGTATTTATGTAAAGTTGAAAGGGTTAGCTGATCATTTATTTTTTAACTTGTGTGCTTTCCCCAAGAAACTGGTTAGGATCTTTGATTGATAGTTCTTATTTTAATTATAGGGATAATATGTGGGTTTGAAATGACTCAGACACTTAGAATACATAGAACCTTTTTTGAAATACTAATTTATATATTTAATCTTTTAAGTGTACCTTGATACAATGCTTTTATAGCCAAACACCTCCTGATTAGTCCCTGAGGGAAATCCAATAATATAAACTATTATTATGAGGTGAATAAAAATGTAGGAGAGGATGACGAGAGAGTTGTTTTGTGTGGAGATGAAGTAAAAGGTCACAAAGGATTTGGGTAAGTAAAAAGAAAACTTGGTAGATTTTACTGGAAGGAAGTTACACATTTATTACAGAAAAGAGAATGAAAAATTGGAATTTGACTCTGATCACTGTAATTATCAGTAATGGTCAATTGTAATTATTATAATTTAGAAAAATGAAGGAATTTGGCTGGCACTAGGCATTTAATTACCATGTTATGACCACACTATTTGGAAAGCTTTCATTTGTATTCATGGAGATGAATAATTTCTCTTGGATTTAATGAGAAGAAAGCAAATTTCCTCTGCTTTACTTATATCTTACAATCTGCTGGAGAAATTTCTCCTTCATATTCCCTTTATGCAAATGGCCTGCATTATTATCACCAAGGTATAGCAACTTTTTTTCCCTCTTTTTTGTTGTAAATTCTCTTTTATTGAGAGAAGCTTTTACAGTATACACTTATGTGAAGTTTAGTGGCCTGTACCTTACAACTGAATAGATAGTTCTAGCTGCAAAATACTCACTAAAATGGAGCAACTCATTCATTAAAATATAAGATTTCTGTTTTGCATTTACAGATGACTTTATTCTATTTTTCTGATAAGAGCTTTCATATTCATTATTTTACTTTTACTGTGAGAGTTTATATATCCGTATTTTTCTGATAAGACATGTGAGTTAGAGAATTGAAGATTTCTTTTGCTTTTCCTATTTCTTACTTTTTTTTCTTGACCCAATATATACTTTTGTGATGTGAGACATAGGTCTAAATTTATTTTCTTAGAGATTATTCATTATATCAGTGACATAAACCATCTTTCCTCTTGGAAATGAAATATCACTTTTATCATATATTAATTTTTCTCTTCGAGTCTACATTTATACATGCACACATATACATGCATATATACTTTATGAACTCCCTCCCTATACTCTTTTTTTAACATCGTACTATTTTGACCACAACAAATAGTCAACTTAAATAATATATAAAACATTATTCTGGGGCACCTGGGTGGCTTAGTTGGTTAAGCATCTGACTTTGGCTCAGGTCATGATCTCACAGTCCATGAGTTTGAGCCCCGCATTGGGCTCTGTGCTGACAGCTCAGAGCCTGGAGCCTGCTTCAAATTCTGTGTCTTCCTCTCTCTCTGCCCCTCCCCCACTCATGCTCTGTTTCTGTCTCTTAAAAATGAATAAACCTTAAAAAAATTTAAAAACATTATTCTAACTCATAGATATAAATAATACAGAAGAATCTCTACAGAATAGTATAAAACACTTTTAAAAATTCAATGGATAATGGATAAGGGGTATAAACTGATAATTCACAGATGAAGAATTGGCATAGTGGCAATAACAGTAAAAAAAACTAAAAAAATTCAACATAAGACTAAGTTTTACACATTAATGGAGGAATAGAAAGAAGAAAGTAAGCATTTAAAAAAAGTGAGAGCAAAGTGGTGACATAGGAGTTTCTAGTGCTTTTCTTTTCCCTGGAAATGTCAGTTTGAACAACATTCCATGCACAAAAATACCTTCACAAAAGCTAAGGAGTCTAGGTGAGGGATTACAGTACCTGGTCAAGCACAGAAATAAGAAAAGATTTATTGATGAGGGTAGAAGGATAGGTGCACATTACATTCATCACCCCTTCCCCAAGCCTAGGCAGCATAGTGCAAATTGAGACCCCCACTTCATGGAGGAGGGTGAATGAAGTCCCCATCTGACTTCATGGCAGACCCAAGAGCCAGCCCATCCTAGCACCAGACCTACTCCTATAGCCCTAGGTGAATCCATGTAGACTTCTGTGAACCCAGGCCCCCAAATCATCCCAGTATCTGCTAATTCAGTAATCAAAATCCTCTCAGGAAAAAAAAAAAGCTCAGGACCATATGGTTTCACAGTAAATTCTACCAAACATTTAAAAAGAGCTAACACCAATCCTTCTCATAGTCTTCCAAAAGGAAGAGGGGAGATTCTCAAACTCATTTTATGATGCCAGCCTTACCCTCATTCCAAAGCCAGAGGAGGACACTACAAGAAAACTATGGACTAATATCCTTTATTAATATAGATGCAAAAATCCTTAACAAATTATTAGTGAACTCTATGTTTGGCTCTCCATCTTGTTCATGTCCTCACAATGACCTTTCTTGGGGCTACGTGTCCCAGGCCTCCTGGAGGTTAATGTGTGCCCTGACTGGAATGTAGAAGGTCTTGTCCTGATCAGCCCTAAAGTGGCACACTGACAGTGTGTCACTATCCTGTGACCTCACTACCATGCCCCTTGATCCATAAAAGCTGGAGATTAAGGTCTGGATAGGTGTAGAGAATGGGCAGAGAATAGAGGCCACATACCACCTGAATTGTCTGTCCACTCGATTACCCCTTGCCAGTAAGTTACACTGAATAAAAGTCTTTGTCAATGGTATGGAGTGACTTGCTTCACTTTTTGGTATTAAAATGTCTTCTCAGTCTGGAAGATATTAAAAGGATCATATACCATAATCAAGTGGGATTTATCTCTGAGATGAGAGGCTAGTTCAACATATGCAAATCAGTAAATGTGATGTACCACATTAATAGAACAAATAACCCAGTGAAGAAATGGGAAAAAGACATGAATAGACCCTTTTCCAAAGAAGACATCCAGATGGCTAACAGACATATGAAAAGATGCTCAACTTCACTCTTCATCAGGGAAATACAAATCAAAACCACAATGAAATACCATCTCACACCTGTCATAGTGGCTAAAATTAACAACTCAGGCAACACCAGATGCTGGCGAGGATGCAGAGAAAGAGGAACACTTTTGCACTTCTGGTAGGAATGCAAACTGGTGCAGCCACTCTGGAAAACAGTATGGTGGATCCTCAAATAATTAAAAATAGAACTACTCTGTGACCCAGCAATTGCACTATTAGGTATTTATCCAAAGGATACAGGAGTGCTGATTCAAAGGGGCACATGCACATCAATGTTTATAGCAGCACTATTGATAATAGCCAATGTATGGAAAGAACCCAAATGTCCATTGACTGATTAATGCATAAAGAAGATTTGATGTGGGTGTACACACACACACACACACACACACACACACACACACACATATATATATACACTGGAATATTACTTGGCAATCAAAAAGAAAGAAATCTTGCCATTTGCAACATGGATGGAACTAGAGTATATTATGCTAAGCCAAATAAGTCAGTCAGAGAAAGACATATATCATATGATTGCACTCATATGTGGAATTTAAGAAACAAAACAGATGAACAGGGAGGAAGAGAACTAAAAATAAGATAAAAACAGAGAGGGAGGCAAGCCATAAGAGACTCTTAAATATAGAAAACAAACTGAGGGTTGCTGGCAGGGTGTTAGGTGGGAGGATGGGTTAAATGGGCAATGGGCATTAAGGAGGGCACTTGTTCGGATGAGCATGGGGTATTATATGTAAGTGATGACTCACTAAATTCTATTCCTAAAATCATTATTACACTATATGTTAACTAACTTGGATTTAAAATTTAAAAAAAAACATGATTATTTCATTTATGCAGCAAACCATTAAAATTTAATATCATTTAATGATAAAAACTCAAAAAATTAGGGGCACCTGGGTGGCTCAGTCAGTTAAAGCCTAAGCTTTCTTAAGCTAAGCTAACTTAGCTTTCGGCTTAGGTCATGATCTCATATCCGTGAGTTCAAGTCCCTCTGAGCTGTCAGTGCAGAGCATGGAGCCTGCTTCGGATTCTGTGTTTCCCTCTCTCTCTGCCTCTCCTCTTCTCATGCTCTGTCTGTCCATCTCTCTCAAAGATAAATAAACATTAAAAACAATCTCAACAAATTGAATATAGACATAATGTAACTCAACATAATAAAGGCCATATTTGGAAAACCTACAGCTAATATCATATTCAATGGTGATAGATTGAAAACATTTCTTGTAAAATCAGGCACAAGAAAAGGTGTCCACTCTCACCACTCCTATTCAGCATGGTACTAGAAGTGTTAGAGCAATCAGGCAAAAAAAAGAAAAAAAATGTGTTCAACTTGGAAAGAAAAAGTAAATTGCTTCTGTTTGGAGATATGATTTTATATAGAGAAAATCCTGAAGATACCACCATAAAAGACTGTTAGATCTATTCAATGAATTTGGTAAAGTTGCAAGATACAAAATCAAAATGCAGAAGTCAGTTATGTTCCTATACACTGACAAAATAACTGAAAAAAAAAATCTCATTCATGGTAGCATCAAAACCAAAGAATAAATAAATAAGAAAATTAAAAACTTAGGAATAAATTTAACAAAAGACCTGAAAGATCTGCACATTAAAAATATAAAATGTTGATGAAGGAAATTGAAGACACAAATACAAAAGAAAAATATTCATGGTCTGGAAGAATTAATATTGTTAATATGTCTATACTAAGCAAAGTCATGTATGCGTTCAATGCAATCCTATCAAAACTCCAGTGGTATTCTTTACAGAAATAGAAAAAACACCTAAAATTGGTATGGAGCCACAAGAGACCCCAAATAGCTGAACAATCTCAAGAAAAAAGAACAAAGTTGGAGGTATTATACTTCCTTATTTCAAACCATACTACAAAACTAGAGTAAGTAAATCAATATGGCACTGGCATATGAACAAACACAGACCAATGGAATCAAGAGCCCAGAAATAAACCAAGGCATATATGGTCAACTAATATGTGACAAGGGAGCCAAGATACTCAATGAGCAAAGAATAGTCTCTCCAGTTAAGGTGATGGGAAAACTGGATATCCATATGCAAAAGAATGAAATTGGACCCCTAATAACACCACTCACAAAAATTAACTCAAAATGGATTAAAGACAAAAGTAAAAGAGGAAGACCCAAAACTGTAAAACTAATAGAAGAAAAACAAGGAGAAAAACCTTTTTGACACTATTCTTAGCAACAATTTTTTGGGTATGATGTCAGAAGCACAAATAACAAAAGCAAACATAGACAAGTGGGACTATATCTAACTACAAAGTGCCTGCATTGTAAAACAAACATTCACAAAAATGAAAAGGTACCTACAGAATGTCAGAAAATATTTGCAAACCATGTTTTAATAAGAGGTTAATATCCAAAATACAGAAAGAATTCATACAACTCAGAAAAAAATCCATATAAAAAATGAGCAAAACACTTGAATTAACATTTTTTTCCAAAGAAGACATGCAAATGGCCAACAGGTACATGAAAGGTTTTAACATCACTCATCATCAGGGAGATGCAAATCAAAATCACAATGAGATACCACTTCACAGCTGTTAGAAAGGCTATTATCAAAAACAGAAGAAATAACAAGTTTTGGCAACAATGTGGAGAAAAGGGAAGCCTATGCACTGTTAACAAGAATGTATATTGGTGTAGCCACTATGGAAAACAATATGGAGTTTCCTCAAAAACCTAGAACTGCTTTATGATCCAGCAATCTCACTTCTGGGTATATATCCAAAGGAAATGAAGTCACTGTATTGACAAGATATCTATACTCCATTATTCACATTAACCAAGACATGGAAACAAGCTCAGGGTCTGTCACTGGGTAAGTGGATAAAGAATATGTGTTATGTATTTATATAACAGAATGTCATTCATCCATATGAAAGAAGGAAATCCTGTCCTTTGTGACAATATGGCTGGACCTTGAGGCCATAATGACAAGTGAGATAATTTGGACAAAGAAAGACAAATATTTTGTGTTTTCATTTATATGTGGAATCTAAAAAAGCTGAATTTTGGAAATAAATATTAGTATGCTGGTTGGGAAGGGTGGGAGAAATGTGGAGATATTGGTCAAATGGTACAAACTTCCAGCTATAATATGAATAATTCTGGGTATCTCATGTACAGCAAAGTGAATGTAGTTAACCATACTGTATTAACACACTTAAAAGTTAAGAAAATAAAATTTAAAACTCACCACACACATAAAAAAATGGTAACTATGTATGCTGGTGGATATATTAACCAGTTTAATGTATTGTAACCTTATACCTGTAATCTTATTGTGGTAAACATTTCACAGTATAACAGGCATCATATTATTGTGTTGTACACCTTAAACTTATGTTATATGACCGACAAAAAAGAGAAATCCCTTGTAAGATTATGTATATGTTTATGAGCGTCAAAGAAGTTGTGGAAAGTTATACACTAGACCTTGGAGAAATAGGGTTACCTCAGTGAGGCAACAATAAAAATGGAGATGACACTATTAACTTTTTCTAATGTTTTTAACTTAAAAAACACATTTATTACATTTGCAATTAAAAATTTGAGTGCAATGAAAATTAGAAAAAAAATGCAGTTTATGAATACCTAGAGAAATGTAAAATGTTAACATAATTTCAGAAGAATAAGAATTGTTCTCATCATACATCTTACTTTGGATTCTCTGAAAACAGACACTGAAATAAAGATTTTTGCTCACGTAGTTTACTGGGAAGGGTACTAAGTTATTCTTGGGTGTGGGAAAGTCAAACAGGGGAGAGAAGGCAGTCAATATAGAGTATGTTACCCAGCACTTGGCTGCTGCGAGTTATCCAGGTCAAGGGCTAAAAAAGCTGGGGTACTCATGTATCAGCTCTAGTCATATGGACACTGATTCCTGAGGGAGACCTTAGCTTTTGCCTTTTGAAACCCATTAGACATTAGCTTTTGTCTTCAGAAAAATTGTTCAAATCAGGGTACTGTATCACTTTAAATACTCTTGTCTGCAATTTTTAAACATTTGTTTTAATGTTTGTTTGTGTGTGCACGTTTTTTCTTTTACTAAAGTAAAAGTTAACTGATTATCCACAGGTAAAAACGTAGGTCTGAATGCAGATAGACTTATTTTACATACTTTGATTCCTTCTTTTTAACCTAATAACTGTCATATTAAATATATATAATCTTATATGCTTATATCAATTCCTCTTTTTAAAAGAATCTTTCTTGGGGTACCTGAGTGACTCAGTCAGTTAAGTGTCTGACTCTCTTGGTCATGATCTCACTGTATGGTGAGTTTGAACCTAGTGTCAGGCTCTGTGCTGGCAGCTTAGAGCCTGCTTAGGATTCTCTCTCCCTGTCTCTGCACCTCCCCTACTCACTGTCTCTGTCTCTCTCAAAATAAATGAATAAGCTTAAAAAAAAGGAATCTTTCTTTTTTATAGATTTGGTTAATTCATTATTATGCACAATACCTGCAACACTTTGAAAGTTTAAATACATTTCAACATTTTAAAATTCTCTATTATTCTCAAAATGAACCTTGTACATTTGAAAACTTGAAAAGTTATTCTCAAATACATGAAGTTGTTGTTGTATTATCCAGCCTTTGTGAATGAATTACAAATAAAGTAATTTTTTAGTAATAAATCTATTCTTGATCAAATTCTCATTTAAATTTTGTTGGCTTTGTTGTTACATGAAAAAAGGAAATCTTTAGATTGATTGATTTGATCAAGCTTCTTGGGCATTTGCCATATTCTTCGCTGACCAGTGATTTCACATCTAGCTGACTTCAAAATGACTAAGCAACTAGGTGATTTCCCTGTTCCTTCTGTCTCTTCTATGGTCAACCTTCTTTAGAACCTGTTTATTGATATTTCCATTGTAATATAACATGAGGTTGTTTTTATAGTACAGTGTCCAATGCGTTATTATTTCCTTATGTTTGTGAAAGGACTAATGTGATACATTTCTGTAAGTAGACACAGCAGTTTGCAAAAATATGGAAAATGGAAGTGATTAGTAAGAGGATAGGGTTCAAAGACTATTTTGTTTTATTTCATTTTGAAAGTGGCTGAAGAAAAGCTACATATGCAAAGAACTCTGGTAGTCTCATTAGATCAAAATAATTGAAACCTTTTTTCCCCTCTATAGTTCTAGTAGAATCAAAACTAAGAAGTCTCTTAGGTGTTCTGAATTGTAAATGTCTTTTCTGAAGATGGATCTAGCAATGGTAACACAGTTAGAAAAAGAACTAAAATGAAAATAGTAATAATTGATTATGTGACTTATGCCCATTGCTAGTAACCTCTAATTTCAAGAGAAATAACATTAAACTCCCTTTCAATTCCTTCTGTTTATATTTCCACCAATCACAAAACTTGATGACCTAGTTTTGCCATATAATTCATTCCCTAGGAAAACAAAACAAACCTGTGGGAATTGAACTGAATTTCACGTTCCCAGCATTCACTTTAATCCACATCAATATTTTAAGAAGGTTAATGGACAAGTGGTTATCCTGCTGTGGAGTTCTGTAAATAGCCAGAGTAGGCCCTCTACTGGGAGCAGCTTTTTAGTTACAATTCTGTTGTGATAGAAATCCAACTCAGCCTCACTTTTGAAAATGGGAACATTTACTGTGTCTAATAACTGGGAACTCCAGATCAGATAGATCTAGGGATACAAATCAGGTCATAGAGTTATTCATTTATGAGCTTCCTTCTCTCCTTGTCCTTCCCCTCCCTTCGCCTCTCCTATTCCATCCATTTCTCTTCCCTGGGCTCCCTTCTGTTCCCCAGCCCCCATTCTCTTTCTTTGCCTCCTCCCTCAGTCCTCAATACATTGCTGTGTTGGCCTCATTTTCTTTTACTGAAGCCAGTCTTATAGTCCTTGATTCACATCTGGTCAGCCTCCTTGATTCACATCTGGTCAGCCCAACAAATTATGCCGACGTACTGGCTTAAAAGAAAACAACTATTTTATAATTTTCCACGATTCTGTGGGTCAGGAATGCCAACTGGACCCAGAGAAATGGCTCATCTCTTATTCACTTGGTGAATGCAAGATCTTGACTAACCAGGATGCCTTCTTCACTGACACGTCTGTCACTCCAGCTAAGAAGGCAGAAATCATCCATAATAATACTAAAATAATAATGAAACCTACAGCATTGTAGGTTTCCCCCACACACATTTTAATAAAGAAACTTTTAACCACATTCTAAGTGTTAGGTTTTATTCATCTTGTAGGTATACATTCTTTATAGTTATTCTGTGATTTTATAGAAAACCTTATTCACTTTTATTTTAAAACCTTAATTGTACATATAGAAATAATCATGTGTTTTTCTTAATTTAGTGTGGTATCTTTTTAAAATTTATTTTTATAGCTCCCATCTGTTACCATACAATGCTATTATAATATCATTATAATCATTGTCTATATTTCCTTACATCACATTCCATTACATCATTGTCTGTATTTCCTATGCTGTGCCTTTTATTTTCATGACTTATTCATTCCATAACTGAAAGGGTGTATCTCCTGCTCCCCTTCACCCATTTTACCTACTCTCCCAACTTTCTCCCCTCTGGCAACCATCAGCTTGTTCTCTGTATTTAAAGGTCTGATTCTGCTATTTGTTTATTTGTTTCGATTTTCAGATTCCAGATATAAATTAAATCATATGGCATTTGTAGTTCACAGTCTGACATATTTCACATAGCATTTTACCCTATAGATCCTGCCATGTTGTCACAAATGGCATGATCTCATCCTTTTTTATGGAGACATAATATTCTATTGTGTATGTGTATATGTGTGTGTATACACCTACACAAAACATCTTTCTTAACCATTCATTTATTGATAGATTCTTAGGCTACTTTCGTATCTTGGCTGTTGTAACTGTTACAGTAAATGTAAAGGTGCATATCTTTTCAAAGTAGTTTCAAAGTTTTCATTTTCTTTTAGTAAATACCCAATAATGAAATGATTGGATCATATGGTATTTCTACTTTTAATTTTTTGAGGAACCTCCATATGTTTTCCAAGTGACTATACCAATTTATCTTATGAATATAGAAATTCACTATTAAATATAATTTATAATTCTTTCAAATAGAGTAAAACACTGCTCTGCCTTGATGTATTAAATTTTAATTAAAAGTCAATTTTGATTTTATTTATTTATTTACTTACTTACTTATTTTATTATTTTTAAATTTACATCCCAGTTAGCATATAGTGCAATAATGATTTCAGGAGTAGATTCCAGTGATTCATCCCCTATGTATAATACCCAGTGCTCATCCCAACAAGTGTCTTCCTTAATGCCCCTTACCTATTTAGCCCATCCCCCACCCACAACCCCTTTGGCAACCCTCAGTTTGTTCCCTGTATTTAAGAGTCTCTTATGTTTTGTCACCCTCCCTGTTTTTATATTATTTCTGCTTCTCTTCTCTTATGTTCATCTGTTTTGTGTCTTAAAATTCCACCTATGTGTCTACAGTCATATGACACATGTCATTCTCTGACTGACTTATTTCACATAGCATAATATATATATAACATATATATAACATATATATTACATATACACACACACACACACACACACACACATATATATACACATATATACCACATCTTCTTTATCCATTCATCCACCGATGGACATTTGGGCTCTTTCCATACTTTGGCTATTGTTGATAATGCTGTTATAAACATTGGGGTGCATGTGCCCCTTTGAAACAGCACACCTGTGTCCCTTGGAGAAATACCTAGTAGTACAATTGCTGGGTCATTGGGTAGTTCTATTTTTAATTTTTTGAGGAACCTCCGTACTGTTTTCCAGAGTGGTTGCCCCAGTTTGCATTCCTACCAGCAATGCATAAGAGATCCTCTTTCTCCATATCCTCGCCCAACATCTGTTGTTGCCTGAGTTGTTAATGTTAGCCATTCTGACTGGTGTGAGGCAGTATCTCATTGTGGTTTTGATTTGTATTTCCCTGATGGTGACTGATGTTGAGCATCTTTTCATATGTCATTAGCCATCTCGATGTCTTCTTTGGAGAAGTGTCTATTCATGTCTTTTGCCCATTTCTTCACTTGATTATTTGTTTTTTGTGTGTTGATTTTGATAAATTCTTTATAGATTTTGGATACTAACCCTTTATCTGATATGTCATTTGCAAATATCTTCTTCCATTCTGTCAGTTGACTTTTAGTTTTGCTGATTGTTTCCTTCACTGTGCAGAAGCTTGTTGTTTTGATGAGGTCCCAATAGTTCATTTTTGCTTTTGTTTCCGTTGCCTCTGGAGATGTGTTGAGTAAAAAGTTGCTGTGGCTGAGGTCAAAGAGTTTTTTGCCTGCTTTCTTCTCTAGGATTTTGATGGCTTTCTGTCTTACAGTTAGGTCTTTCATCCATTTTGAGTTTACTTTCGTGTATGGTGTAAGAAAGCGGTCCAGGTTCATTTTTCTGCATGTCGCTGTCCAGATTTGTTAGTTATTTTAGATGTTTATATTATCAAGTGAGATTTTCCACCAATTTTCCCCCATTTTTTGAGTTGGATTGATATTGTGTCATGGTACTTTGCAAAATTAAGTATTCTTTCAACATTTTTTGTTCATAAAGTATGTTATTTTCTTTGGAAATCTTAGAAGAAATTACCATAAAACCATCTAATTCAGGAGCTATTTTTTGAGGCAATATTCTCATAATATTTTCAGTTTTTCCACAATTGTGAGTTTTGAAGTATTTTTATTGCTCAAGTCAATTTTTGTAATTTATATTTTTGACAGTAAAAAGATTCACAGATTTAGTCTTATGGTCTTCCTACTTGCCTCTTTGCACCCTACCAGACTGACCTGTATGGACTATATAAGTGAGATCCCTTACCCTCTGGATTCCTTTTGGGTTCAGTTAATGGGGACCCCCATCAGAATATTGGAGTAGAGGAGAGTTAGGTACTCATTACCCTTACTTCCTCGTTGCAGTTCAGCTCAGTGTCAGGATTACTGATGGTTGCCTTGTCCTCAACACTCTCTTTCTAGGGCATTTTACCAAGCTTTGTAGTTTCCCTGCACCTTGCGTGTACCTTTACTAAATCATCCTTGAATTAGCTTTTTTTTTTTTTTTAATTTATTTTTAAGCAATCTCCACACCCATCATGGGGCTTGAACACACACCCCCAAGAACAAAAGTCACACTCTCCACCAACCTAGCCAGCCAGCCATCCTCATCCTTGAATTACCTTAGTTTTTGTGCATCTTGTGTTCTGCTGATATACAATTAAAGTAAGTTGATACTCAAATTTATTTTGTCATTGCTATTAGATGGTTATTTTATGTGTCAACTTGACTGGGCCACAGCATACCCACGTATTTGGCCAAACATTTTTCTGGTTTTGTCCAAGAGGGCATTTCTGGATGAGATTGACATTTGTATAGGAAGACTGAATAAAGCAGATTGCCCTCCTTAATGTGAGTTGGCCTCAGCCAAGAAACTGAAGAGCAGAATAGAACAAAAAGCCTATGAGGGAGATCCTCCTGCCATTTGAGCTGGGACATCAGTCTCCTCCTGCATTCAGACTCAAACGGAAAATTCAACTTCTCTTGGGTATTGAGCCTGCTGACTTTCAGACTGGAAGTTACATAATCAGCTCTCCTGGTTTTTAGGCCTATATATTTGGACTAGAACTAGACCATTGGTTCTCCTGGGTCTCCAGTTTGCTGGCTGCAGATCTTGGGACTTCTAAACTTCCATAAGTATACAAACCTATTTATCTATCTACCTATCTACCCATCTATATCTATCTGCTGATCTCTGTATATAGTATTTTATCTAAATTGTAGCTTTTATTATACATATAGTCATTTTATTATTTATTTTTCTAATATTGAGTTCTAAGAATTCTTTATATAATTTGACTATAAACTTATCAGATGGAGCATTTGCAAATGTTTTTTCCCATTCCATTGTCTTCTCATTTGTTGATTTTTTTTTTTCTGTGCCATTTAGTTTGAAATAGTCCCATTCATTTATTTTTAATTTTGTTTCCTGTGGTTTAGGTGTCATATCCAAAAATCATTGCCAAAACCATGTCAAGGAACTTCTTCTTACATTTTCTTCTAGAAGTTTTCTGCTTTTACATGTAAACTTTAATCCTTTCCAAGTTAATTTTGTGAGTGGTCTAGCATAGGGATCTAATTTCATTCTTGTTTAATTTTTTTAAACAGCCACATCTTGGGTTTGTAGACTGCTGCAATTGTCATTCTAATTCCTAAATCACCTATTTCAGTTTTCATAACTTAGCATTTTATTTCTTCTATTTTGTTTTGTTTCTTCTCCTTCACTTTCCTTTTGTAGTCTTTTTTTTATAATATTTTGAGTTGAATGTTTATTTTCTGCCTTTTCATGAGCCTCAAATTTCAAAAGGATAAGAAATTTTATCTGAATATAACTTTCATTTACATATAACTTGGACTACATCTTATAGATGTTGACATTCTGCAATTTTATTTTGATGTGATCATTAATTAGGAGAAGAGATCCTTCTAGAACAAAGCAGGCTAAAATACACTAACTCTTCTACTGAACCACCTTGACGCTCTATAAGCATAACGTACATAAACATGTGTAGGATAGTATTTTTTAAATATCTGGTTGATTGGGTTTTGAAAGTGAAATCTCTTATCAATTTATAGTTTTGTACATTTTGGGCAGAATGTGTCCTGTGTAATTAGCCTTTTATCATTATCAAAATTGTATTTGTTGCATAAATTGTAGCAGATTTTCTGATTCTCCCATGTGTGTTAGGGAGAAAGAAAGGCATGCGCTTTGTTTTTGGGGTACAGAATTCTGGATGTAAGATCTTAATTTAACTTATTTATTATATTATTTCAATTCTCCATGGCCAAATTTATTTCTGTCTGTTTGATTTATCACTGATTGATAACAGTGTATCAGCACAATATATAAACATTAAGAGAGTAAAGATAATTTGAATAATAAAGCCATAAGACGAATCCTGAATATTTGTCTAACCTGTTATGTCTCTAGTAGACAACTTGCCACATAGGTATCTATGTCACATTACTTATACTAGTTTCCTATAGCTGCTATAACAAATTACCACAAACTTAACAGCTTAATACACCCTTGTTCGCCTATGGTTCTGGAGGTCAGAAGTCTGAAATGGCTTTCACTGGGTGAAAATCAATGTGTTGGGATGGCTTCATTTCTTCTGCAGGCTCTGGAGAAGAATTTTTTTCCTTTGCTTTTTCCTGTTGCTTGAGGCATTCTGTATTCCTTGGCTCATGGCCCCATCCCCCATCTTCAAAGCCTGCAGCTAGTACTGTCAGATGGTTATTCCCCTCTTTCTCTTTGTCTTACCTCTGCTTCTGTTGTTACTTTTCCTTCTCTCATTTGCCTACCTCCCTTTCACTGGTATGGACCTTTGTGATTATGTTGGGCCCACCCAGATAATTCAGAATAATCGTTTGATCCCAAGATGTTTAGTTTAATCATAGCTGAGAAGTCATTTTGGGCATGTAAAATAGCATGTTCGCATGTTCCAGTAATTAAGATATGAACATTTTTGAGAGGCCATGCTTCTGCCTACCATACCAGACACTTTTAAAAATTTTCCCCATTCCTTCTAGGGATGTAGATCATAGATCTAATTTGCTGCAGTCACTTGCTTTTTATCACAAATGGAATGTATATATGCTGAGCCAATATTATCATCTATTTTTTTAACCACAATCATAAACTGAATTTTAATACACTGAATTTTAGAATCACTGTGTGACTATATGATGGCTTTGACCTTTGGACTCTTATTTATGTTTTAGTAATGGTACCTTTGGATTTTCATATGTGAATGTGCAATTTATTTAACGCACAATGATCAGTTTATCATGTTTTAAAATGTGCCAAAAAGTTTCTAATTACAATGATTAGTAACCAGTTAATGGGCCGTATGGAAAATACAAACTTATTTTAGGTTTTGCAAAGGTAATTCATTAATTAATTTACCCTTTCCTCTGTCTCCCAAAGAATAATAACATAAATGCCTTTCTTTCTGTGGTTTAAATGGATCTGTTTTTTGCTTCTGTGGAGCTAGGAAGACAGAAATATGACACAATATTTGTCAAAGATATGTGGCTAACATATGAATAAAGTATAGAATTAGTACCTCTTATTTATTTTTTTAAAGATATATGCCATTGAAATTAGGTCAATTAAAAACCCTACCATAGCCTTTAAATGTTCAGGTGAAAGGAAGAATCAGCTGATGCAACAAACTTCATTGTTGTCTTATTTTAAGAAATTTCCACAGCCACCCCAAACTTCAGCAACCACCACTCTGATTAGTTACCAGCCATCAGCATTGAGCTAAGAACCCACACTAGCAAGACGATTACAACTTGCTGAAACTCAGATAATGGTTAGTATTTTTTAGCAATAGAGTTTTTTTTTTTAATTAAAGTATTTAATTAAAGTTTTAGGGGCGCCTGGGTGGCTCAGTCGGTTAAGCATCCGACTTCGCCTCAGGTCATGATCTCGCGGTCCGTGAGTTCGAGCCCTGCGTTGGACTCTGTGCTGACAGCTCGGAGCCTGGAGCCTGTTTCGGATTCTGTGACTCCCTCTCTCTGACCCTTCCCCGTTCATGCTCTGTCTCCCTCTGTCTCAAAAATAAATAAACGTTAAAAAAAAGTTTTATTCTTTAGATATAATGCTATTGCACATTAATAGACTACAGTGTAGTATAAACATATCTTTTATATGCATTAAGAAACCAAAATATTTATTAGACTGACTTTATTGCAACATTCACTGTACTGTGGTGGTCTGGAACCAAACCTGAGGTATGCCTGTATTGATCTTTTTTCCATAGCTCTTCAAAACAGAAAACTCGTCATTCTCTTTTAAAACATTCTTATATTTACTCATTGATGAAGAAAATATTTATTTATCCTAGCCCTGATACCTTACTAGTGGAAAGCCTGACATTATTTGGTGGGGAGACAATGGTTTTAAGACTATGTTTTTATCAACCCAAATATAAAACATCTTAGATTGATCTGGCCCAAAACAACAGCAGAAGTACCTTGTGAGTATTTAATCATTTTTTGAAAACTAAATTCACCATTGTAAATCTTCTAAAGGTCAAAGAAATAAGATATGAAGGAAAACAAAACAACTTAAGTCATATATTGATCTTCACAGCTCTCCTGTGTAGTTATACAGGGATTGTTAGTATCAAAATATAACCTAAAAGGGTTCAAAATATAACATAACTTCTTATTTTCAACAGAGTATTGTTAGGAGAATAATATTGAACTCAATGTAATGATATCACATGACTTTCAATGGCCAAATTTGAAGTTTTAAGCTAAAGATTTCTTCATTTTATTGTCAAATACTAAGTGGAAAACAACACTATGCTAAACCAGAAAATAAATAGCTACCCCAGCTGTAGGACCAGGGCACCCATTACAGCATATAAAATAGTGGGTAAACTTTACACTGTAAACTTATAAAGTATGGGCTTTTGGAATAATTTACACTTGATCAAGTAAAAGTGAGAAATATGTAAGAGATATTAAGAAAATGAAGAAGTAGGAGAACTCAGAAGAGAAAAGATGATCTTGAGCAACTTAGAAGGCTCTTAATTTACATATTTTCTTAAAAGCTTATATTTAGTCACCAGTACTGCATTTTGGCAAGGGTATTGCTGAGTGAGGATTAACATTATTTTTTAAGCACTAAAGTTATTTAAACATTACAAATTTGAAGGATTCCAGGAACAAAATTTTCTTTTAATATTAAATATATACATAATAATGTTTGAACATACATAGTTTAAAACAAATAATAGTAGGGCCTCTTGGGTGGCTCAGTTGGTGATGCGTCCAACTTTGGTTCAGGTCATTATCTCATGGATCATGACTTGGAGCCCCACATCTGGCTGTCTGCTATCAGCACAAAGTCTACTTCAGATCCTCTCTCTTCCTCTTTCTCTGCCCCTCCCCTGCTCACACTCTCCCTCTCTGTCAAAAATAAATATATAAAAGAAAAAAAGACAGAAGACACTGTCAAAAAATAAATAAATAAAACAAATAAAAATAGGGTTGCCTAGGTGACTTAGCTGGTTGAGCCTCCAACTCTTGATTTTAGCTCAGGTTATGGTCCCATGGTTGTGGGATCAAGCCCCACAGTGGGCTCTATGCTGAGCATGGAGTCTGCTTGGCATTCTCTCCCCCTCACCCTCTGCCCCTCCCCAACTCGTGTGCCCATGCATGCATTCTCTTTCTTGGTATGTTTCAAATTAAAAATAAAAATATAGATATAACCAATAGTAGCATATTAATGCTCAGTTTAAGAAATTAAGCATTATCAGTAAACTTGAAACTCCTTGATTCCTCCTTTTGCAATCTGATCATTGTTTCTCCACCCATAAATGACTATATCCTCAATTGTATTTATATAATTCTTTTGCTCATCTTTATAATTTTACGATGTTTATCTTTGCAATTGTGTATTGCTCTGAAGATTGCTTTTTAAAATCATTGACGATGAATTTCTAAGGTTCATCTATGTGTGTTTACATAAGTAGTTCAATGTCAAAGTAGAATATTCTAGTCTATGAACATGCAACTATTTATAGCTCAAGCTTCTGTCCATGGGCGTTTGGTTTATTTCCTTTTTTTCCCCAATTACAAAATAATGTTGCTCTGAATATTCTTGGATGTGCCTTCTGGTACATAAAGGGAAGAGTTTTCTCTGGTGTAGATGAATAACATTAAAATTTCTGGGTCACTAGGAGTAAAATTTCTGAGTTAACACATTTCAGTTGACTAAATATGCCAAATTGTTCTCCAGAGTGGTTAAAACTTCTTCCAGTATTCAATAAAGGTTTTCGATCTGCATCATTTTGAATTTTGGTATTATCAAACAATTTAATTTTATCCATACAGTGGATATTAAATATTTTCTATTAGAAAACTTTAATGTGTATCTTCCTGATTACCAATGAAGTTTAATAACTTTCTCCTTGTTTATTAATCTTTACTTTTATTATGTTTCTTGTGTCTTATTTTGTGTCTTGTTTTAGAGTTTCTTCTTTATTCTCAAGTCTCTCAAATCTGTGCTGTGATGGTTTTATGTGTCTACTTGGCTAGGCTACAGGACCTGCTTATTTAAATAAACACTAATCTAGGTGTTACTATGAAGGTATTTTTAGACATGGCTGAGATCTATAATCAGTTGATTTTAAGTAAAGGAGGTTGCCCTTGATAACGTAAGTGGGCTTCATCCAATCAATTGAAAATTGAAAACTGGGTGGGGTTTTCTGGAGAGGAAAAAACTCTGACTCAAGACTACAGGTTTAACTCCTGCATGGGCTTCCAGCCCACTGATATGCTCTGGATTTCGGACTTGCTGGTTCCCACAGTCATGTGAGCAAATTCTTTAAAATTAATCTATTTTTCATCCATTGCTTCTCTTTTTCTGGAGAAGCTGATGGATGTATGCACTTAAATTATATTCAAAAATGTTTATTATTTAGTGACTCACATTTAGATCTTTTAGCAAACTGAAATTATGTTTGCATAATCGAGTAGGATAATATTCCCAATATTATTTTTTGAATAGCCTCTCTTTTACCAACTATGATATAATATCAGTTCTGTCCTAGACTAAGTTTCCACTAAGTTACACATGTGAATGTGTAAGTGATTCTCCACTCTAGGCCATTGTTCTTTTCATTTTTACTGACGTATTACCAAACTATTCTAATTACTATAGCTTTAGGAAAAACCTTGGTATCTAGAAAGGCCATAAAAATTGTAAAGTGCCATAAAATTATGCTGCTGAAATTTTGATTTCATTAAATTATATGAATCAAGTTGGAGAAAGCTGATAATTCAAACTACTATACCTTTTTTTCCCAAGAAAAATTGACTATATCATCATTTATTTAGGAATTTTGTAAGTATTTATATATGGGATTTAAATTTTTCTCTTTAACGTTCTTACAAGTCTTGTGATATTTTCTAATCTACTTCTTATTGTAATTAGTATCATTTTTTAAGTCACATATTTTGTCAATATAAATTTAACTAATTTTGTATGTAGATTTTTCTATTTAGAAAACTTATTAAACGCTTAATATTCTTTTGGGTTTTATGCATTTATAATTACATTTGTGACTAAAACAACTGTTATTCTGTAATCATTCTTCATTTTATTTTATTTCTTATAATGTTAAGTCCAAGGGTAACAGTGAAAATCTAGTTTTTTTTTTTTCTAATTAAAGGGAAATAATCTAAACTACCACCATTAAAAATTATACCTGCTTTACATTTTATTGACTTATCCATTTTTAGATTAGGGAAATTTTCTTATGTTACAGATAGATATAAATTTTGTATGGATTCCTTTTGAAATGTTTTTAGTAACTTTTCTGCATTTATTGATATTTTCATTTTATTTTTCTCTTTTATTTTAAAAATAAACTATCTTCTTACCATTCCATGACAAGACTAATTTGGTCATTATATATTACGACTTTATCAGTGAATTTAGTTTTCTATTAACATATATAGGATTTTTGCATCTATATGTTTGAGAGAGATTGACCTATAGTTTTCTAACTTTATAATTTTATATCCTGTTTTTATTTTGTTTTATTATTTTTCCAGTTTTATTGAGATGTAATTGACATACAACATTGTAAGTTTAAGATATAAAAATGTGTTGATTTTGTACACTTATATATTATTAAATAATTACCACCATAATATTAGCTAACACCTCCATCACATCACTTAATTACCATTTGTGTGTGTACATGGTAAATATGTTTAAGATCTACTACTCTCTAAGTACTTTCAACTATATAGTAAAGTATTATAAACTATAATTGCCATCCTATACATTATATCCCCAGAACTTATTCATCTTATAACTGGAAATTCATATTCTGACCAATATTTCCTGATTTCCTACCCTCTACTTTTGGGTAAACAGCACTGTTCTCTCTGTTTCTGTGAGTTTGGAATTTTAGATTCCATATATAAGTGATATCACACATTATTTGTTTTTCTTTGCCTGGCTTACTTCAGTTAGTATAATACTGTCAAAGTCCATCCATATTGTTGCAAATGGAAGGATTTCCTTCTTTCTCATGACTAAATAATATTCATACATATGTAATAGTATATATTCATATATATATGATATATATGATACATATTCAGACATATGTTAGTAATATATACCTTATATATATCACATTATATATGCATCAAAAAAACACTCATGTATGTGATATACATATATCTACATATGTATATGTATGTGTATATGTATATCACATTTTCCTTATCCATTCATATATTGACAGGTATTTAGGTTGTTTCTGTATCTTGGCTATAGTGAGTAATGCTACAAAGAACATTAGAGTGTAAACTATCTCTTCAATATCCTATTTTCATTTCCTTTGTATATATACCCAAAAGTAGTATTGTTAGATTATACAGTAGTTCTATTATTAATTTTTTGAGGAACCTCTATAGTGTTCTCCATACTGGCAGTACTGACTTACATCCCCACCAACAGTACGCAAGAGTTCCTTTTTCTCCACATCCTTGCCAATATTACTTGATATCTCTTGTCCTTTTAATGAGCCATTCTAACAGGTGTGAGGTGGTATCTCATTGTGGTTTTGATTTGCATTTCCCTGAAGATTAGTAATGTCAAGCACCTTCTCATGTACCTATTGGTCATTTACATTTTCTCTTCTTCTTCTTCTTCTTCTTCTTCTTCTTCTTAGCAAAAAAGTGCTTTTATTATAGCATGGAGACAGGACCCATGGGCAGCAAGATTGTGAGTTTGTGAGGAATAACTGATTATATACTTTTTAGTTAATGGGGGTTGGGAATAATGTAATTCTCTCAGGAATTTGTGCATGTTAAAAGCAAGGTCTCAAGGACCTTGGAGGGCTAGCTATTGTTAAGATAATATTGCTTTTAGTCTTTAATGAAACATCAACAGTAAGGCAGCCATGAGTTCCTGGAGGAACATCATTCTCTCCATGTCTCAAGGATTTGTCAATGGGCTGCAGATTGTAAGGAGATTTAATTTTGTGTACATTTCTCTGGCCTTGTTTTCCTCATAGTTTCCCTCCTGAACAATTTCTACCCTTAAGTCTTTAAGGTTGCTGAGGGTGAAAGCTCTTAACTTCTGTAACTTCTTCTTGCTGGATAGGGGTATAGTGAGGCTGCTACCTGTGGGTCAACATTGGTCATTTGGGGATATAGTAGTTACAAAAGGCAGAGGCAGCCAAATCGAAGGTAGACAACATGTATGAATATCCTCAAGTATAAAGGATCATCTGTTGGCTTGAAGTTATGGTAGTGAAGGAGCCTTGGCACCAAGCAGAAAGATGTCTGAAAAGACCAAAAATAAATATTATTTTGAGACAACAAAATGAATTTTTGTTGTCAGAAAGGACAACAAAATAAATATTATTTTGAGAAAAAGGAAGCCTAATAAAAAGACCTATGATAGTTGACCAAAATCCTCCTCTAGTCTAGGAGTTTAAGCAATTATTATAGGAAAGAGAGGGATTGTTTAAAGTGCCAACTTGAGTATCTATATCTTTCAGCAATCCTTACATTTTTGTGATAATCTGGAATATACACACAGCAATGTTGCATGTCTTCTTTGGAAAAATGTTTATTTAGTTCCCCTGCCCATTTTTGTAATCAAATTTTTGTTTATTTGTTTATTTGTTTTGTTTTTACTATTGAGTTGTATGAGTTATTTATATATTTTGGATGTTAACCGTTATCTGATTTACAAATATTTTGTCCCATTCTATAGATTAGATGTTAACCCTTATATGATTTACAAATATTTCATCCCATTCTAGAGATTGGCTTTTAATTTTTTTGATCACTTCTTTTGCCATTCAGAAGCTTTTCATTTTGATGTAGTTCTAGTTACTAACATTTGCTTTTGTTGTTTTTGGTGTCATATGCAGGAAATGGCTGTTAAAGCAAATGTCAAGGATTTCCTTTCCTATGTGTTCTCCTAGCAGTTTTATAGTTTTAGTCTCTATGTTTAAATTCTTAATCCATTTTGAGTTCATTTTTGGAACTGGTGTATAATAGGGTTCAAGTTTCATTGTTATTCATATGGCTATTCAATTTTTCCAGCAGCATTTATATAAAAACTATCCTTTCTCCATTGAGTATCTTGTCAAATGTTGACCATGTATGCAAAGATTTATTTTTGGGCTCTTGATTCCATTGGTCTATGCATCCATTTTTATGTCAGTGCCGTACTGATTTGATTACTATAGCTCTGTAGTACAGTTTGAAATAAGGAAGTGTGATGCCTCCTGCTTTGTTCTTTCTCAAGATTGCTTTGGGCTGTTTTGTCTGCACAAATTTTAGGATTGTTTTTTCCATTCCTGTGAAAATGCCATTGGAGTTTAATAGGTATTACACTGACTGCATGAATAGTTTGGGTGGTATAAACATTTTAACAATATTAATTCTTCTTTTTTAAATGTTTGTTTATTTTTGAGAGAGAGAGAGAGAGAGAGAATATGAATGAGCAGGGGAGGGGCAGAGACATAGGGCAACACAGAATCTGAAACATGCTCCAGGCTCTGAGCTGTCAGCACAGAGCCCGATGCGGGGCTCGAACCCATGAACTGTTAGATCATGACCTGAGCCAAAGTCAGAAGCTTAACCAACTGAGCCATACAGGTATCCCATTTTCTAATCCATGAACATAAGGTATCTTTACATTTGTTTGACTTTTTTATTTATTTCATCAGAGTCTTACAGTTGTAGTGTATAGACCTTTCACTTCTTTGGTTAAATTTATTTCTAAATATTTTACTGTTTTGATGTTATTGTAAATTGGATTGTATTCTATATTTTTTTCAGATATTTCATTGTTTTGTGTATAGAACCATAACTGGTTTCTACATGTTCATTCTATATTCTGAAAATTTTGTATTCACTGACTAGTTCTAACAGTTTTTAGTGTTGTTGTCTTTAGGATTTTCCATATGTAAGATCATATAATCTGTAAACAGAAATTACTTTTTCCATTCTGAATTGGATTTCTTGTATTTCTCTGTCTTGCCTGATTCCTCTGGCTAGGACTTCCAGTACTATGTTGAATAGGAATGGTGAGAATGGACACCCTTGTCTTGTTTCTAATGTTAGAAGAAAAGCTTGCAAACTTTCACCACTGAGTAAGATGTTAGATGAGGGCTTGTTATATATGGCCTTTTTTATTTTGAAATATGTTCCTTCTATACCCAATTTGTTCAGTGTTTTTATCAAGGAAGAATGCCATATTTTATCAAGTGCTTTTTCTCCATCAATTGAGATATCATATATTTATCTTTCATTCTATTAGTGTGTACCACATTTATTGATTATGTTGAAACAGTCTTGCACCCTAGGGATAAATCTCACTTGATCATGGTATATGACAATTTTAGTGTGCTGTGGAATTTGGTTTGCTAATATTTTGCTGAGAATTTTTATATTTATATTCACAGAAATATTGCTCAATAGTTTTCTTGTAGTGGTTTGTTTTTTTATGACTTTGGTATTGCTAGTCTCATTAAATGAGTTTGACAGTGTTCTCTTTTCTTCTAATTTTTGGAAAAATTTGAGAAGGATTGGCATCAATTCTACCTTAAAATTTTGTAGAATTCACTAGTGAAATTGTCTGGTCCTGGGTTCTTCATTGTTGGGAGGATTTTGGCTACTGATTCAATCTCTTTACTTCTTATTGGTCAGTTCAGATTTTCTGTTTCTTCATAATCCAATCTTGGTAGGTCATACGTCTCTAGGAATTTATCCATTTTATCTAGGTTATTCAATTTTGGGGCATATAATTATTCATAATCATTTTTTTAAGTTTCATTTATTTATTTTGAAAGAGAGAGAGAGAGCAAGAGCAGGGGAGGGACAGAGAGAGAGGGAGGAAGAATACCAAGTAGGCTATGAGCTGTCAGTGAACAGCCTGACATGGAGTTCAACCTCATGAACCATGAGCCTCATGAATCATGACCTTAGTGGATATCAAGAGTTGGATGCTTAAACAACTGAGTCACCCAGACCCCCTATTCATAATCATTTTTAATGATCCTTTGTATATCTGTGCTGTCACACAACATTTAGTCCCCATTTCTTTTATTTATGCTCTGGTCTTGTTATTTCCTTCCTTCTGCAAAATTTGGGCTTACTCTTTTCTTTTTTCTAGTTCCTTAAGGTGTTAAAGTTACATTGTTTATTTGTGAACTTTCTTTTCTCTTTTTTCTTAATGTAGGTGTTTATTGCTATAAACTCTTAGAACTACTTTTGCTCCATCCCATAAGTTTTGGTATATTGTGTTTCAATTTATTTTTGTTTGTTTCAAGATTTTTTAAAAAGATTTTATTTTTTAAGTAATCTTTATACCCAGTGTGGGACTCGAGCTTACAACCTTAAGATCAAGAGTTGCATACTCCATTGACTGAGCTAGCCAGGTGCCCTTGTTTCAAGATAATTTTTTTTTTTGCACTCCTTTCAATTTCTTCTTTGACCCATTCATGGTTCAGAAGTATGTTGTTTAGTTTCTATATATTTGTGCATAGTTGGAGGGAGCTGGCTACTGATGAGTATAGTGATGCTGGATAGTAATAGAAAACAGTGCCTGATCCAGGCCCACAAGCAGCTGTGGGAGTCCTGGCCAACAGATGTGCTATTCAATGGTTGTACAGTCTCCCCCTAGGCAAGGGCATGACAGTGGAGGCTGGTGGCTGGCATGAGGTTGGTAGCATGCAAACGTGTAGCTGGAGGGGCTAGTCCTGGGTGAGTTTATGATGGTGGGGGTCAGTTATGTGATTCTAGGCTTGTGTCTTAACACTCATTCAACCACGGAAACCTGGACTAGCTGCCAGCATGGTTCCTGGGCTCTGATGGGGATGAATGGGTAAAAATAGGGACGAACTCAGGCCACTGGCATCAGTGACTATGAATACCTGTGACACAAAAGCTGGTGACATTTACAAGGGGTCTATGGCAGCTGTGCTGGCCCTGGATTTCTTCTTTAGCATCAAAAGCTTTTGGGTTTATCTGTAGAATAGGTCATTGTGAACTACAATTGCTCTCACTATGTATCTGTTATTGGTAGCCCCTGCTTTTTTTCTTTGTTTCTAAACATCTCTTTATATCAGCTTTGTCAGTCTGAGTGGGTTGAAATCAAAACAGAACCCTGGTACAGTGCTGTGAAAGTCTGGGGAAGCTGGTTGCTTACCCTGCTCTTTCTCAGTGAGGGAAATTCTTTCTAGCTGGTGCTGTGCAATGCTCTATCTTGTTTTTAATGTAAATGTTATTGTGTAGGAAAGCAGGCCTAGGCTACTGAAACCATGATTGTTCCCAAGAAAAGTATGTCTTTTGTGTTAGCTCTTGACCAGCACCTGGGAGATGAATAATAAGCCCTTGGAATATTCTGCCTGATAAAGGTATTTTGTATGCCTGAGGCCTTGGACCACTTCAGCTTGATCAGATAGTTAAAGCCAAGAACATGATTCATGGTGAATGCCTATTTTTGATCTGAGGGTCTAAAGTCTGAGTATCTAAATTTTGTCACACAAATGCCTAACAAAAACTCCTGATGCCAAGGTTCATTTGAACTTCTCAATTGGTAACACTTTTAATGTGTTGTTATATATCCTTACTGGGATAATTTAGTGTGTCTGTGAGACTCTACTGTGAGTAAACATTTAGAAGCTCATGTCCGGGTTCTCCTGGCATTTGCCCATATTTCTTTTTCTTTTCTTGGCTTTAATCTATATCCTTTCACTGTAATAAACTGCAACCATTAGCATCACAACTTTTCTGGGTCCCATGAGTTGTTCTAGCTAATCATTGAAGTTGAGAATATCTGAGGGACCTCTGATACAGTTGGCTTCAGAAGTGGAATTCACTAGAATGACACTGACTCACTGAAACATGGTGAAAACATTGTTTGGGAAAAAGAAGGATAATGGGAGTGAGGATACAAATACCTGATACCTGGAAGGCTACAAAGTAGTAGTATGAGGCAGGATCAGATCTCTGATGTTATTATAGATAAAGTTATCAATGGAATTTAGAAATGATAGACCAATTTCCTAAGGAGTTCACTCACTGGATATATACAAAAACACAAAATATTGAGAAATAAGCCAGCATGCACTACCTGGTTATGTTTTTCTATAATAGATAAAATGAAAGTAAAGGACAAGACTGGAATAGGTTTTGGCATCAAATTTTAGCTTGTCTGAGCTATGACCACTTGCTTTAGGGCTATTTCCAGTGGAAAAACTTGTTCTGGAAAACACATATAGCACTTCTATGATTTATGGTCATCAAGACGGTGGTCCAGGTAGCAGGTTCATGCTTATGTGTTTGAAAAGCCAAGAAACTACTGAAACTGGGGATACATTGTGAAAGAGTTTTCTTATTTTATGGATTAATATAGTCAGCTTCCTGAAGAACCTTTACCAAAGTAAGTTATTAAAGTAACTAACTTTGAAGCAACGTTTTTGGTTTTGAATGCAATGGAATGGAGGAGCATGTTTGGGTTAATGCAGAACTTTTATTTTGCAATTGAACAATCAAAACTGGCTGTTGTGCATTATTCCAACACACAATAGACTTTTCCTGAAGGCAGAGGTAGCCTGGTGGACTGAACCAGATGGACTGAAGAGCCCTAAATAAATGTGCTTTATTTACCCTAGTTTGGAGAAGTTAAAGAAAAAGAGAACACACACACAAAAACAGAAGGCAAAGATCACAATGACAAACCTGACTTTGAATTGCCAGGAAGTGATAGTCTGGTAAATTAAAGAAGAGAAAGATTCATGAAGGGCCTGGTTTCTTTGCTTAACCCTTGTCTGGAGCTATAAGGCCATATGCACATGTGTGGACAAAATGAACAGTGACTTGAAAAGAAACCTTCATGGAGCTCCTTGATATGGAAGCCCCATGTACTCTGATTCTAAAACCTACTGGAGGTGCAGCAGTTGATGGGATTAAGGTAAAAGTTTGGATAAAAATTTAAATATTTGAACAGACTTTCTATGATGTGGTTGTGTCTCTTATACATTGAATGTATTGCTGGCATGAATATTATGTCTGACTGGAAAATACTTTTCCTATCTAATATTGTAAAATAGAAGGCATTTGAGTTTGTCCTTTAGTTAGTATTAATGGGACATGCTAAATGAAAATTTATAGAATACCACACACAGGTGGTTAATTGAGAACCAGTATTAGATATCTGGTGGAAAAAAATAAATTATCACTTGAATGACAAGTTAGAATTTGGAGTACTGGTATAGTCCAATTCTCTGCACAGTTAACCTGTGTGATATATAAGAAAGGTAGATGGCTCATGAAGATGAAGAGTAGATTATCAAGGCTTGAATAAAGTAGTACTTCCTCTAGCATCAGCAGTCCCTGGTATGGTTTCAAAAGTGTAAAACATCTAAAGACAACTGGAACTTGATGTTTGATCTTGCAAATGCTTGATGCTCGATTCCCATCTTATAAAAGAGCCAAGCAGGTTGCTGCTAAATGGGAAGGTTACTGGGATTCACCAGCTTACTGTCATAGTTTGGCTAGACGAGATTGGGACTTAAGGCAAGTACCAAGTTTGGTAGTACACTATCTTGATATTCTAATATCATAAACTGAAGAATATGCTAGGATAGGCTTAAATGTAATGGTGACACACATGAGTATGGCTGTTGGTAAGTCCAGGAAAGATCTAAAGACTCACTCAAATAATGAAATTACTATAGGGAATAACATAGGCAGGAGACATCCATGACATTCCATGGGCAACTAAAAGTAAACTACTGTATTTCCTATCTCTGACACTAAGCAAGAAAAACATTAGTTTTTCAAGTTGTTGGGATTTTGTAGGATGCAAATTCCACAGCTAGGAATATCGATAGGTCCTATCCATAAAACTGCCTGAAAGAAGGGTGTCTAAATTCAACATCAGGATATATCAGAATTTAAAAATGCAGTGATTTAGTCAATGCTTTTGGACCATTATGGTCCATACTCAGATATAATTCTGAATATATCTATAACTTGCATTTACGTAGACTGAAAGTTATGGCAAAATCCCATGAGTGCCTCTTAGCAGCAACAGCTAGGATTTGTACCAGAAATTTTCTAGATGTGACAGTGTGGTATAAGTCATTTAATAAATAATTATTGACTTGCTATGGGGCATTATTGGAAACTACCCCTATTACTAAAGATCATAAAATTGACCCTAAAACCTAAAATATCCACAATGTCCTAGATAATGTCAGAGAAACATTCTAAGAAGGAAGTCAGTGTCCAAAAGAGTTCCATAATATAATGGAAATCATTTATGTAGGCACATGCTACCTGAGACATGCAAGGAGGTACTTACCATATTCATGAGCAGATAACCTCTTTTCCTCTAGGGCTGAATTGGTACCATCTTAGTTGGCACCTGATTATATTGCCATATGAGTGGTATCCTGTGAACAGATCTCAGCTGATCAAAAGAAAACTGCTTAGTTTATGGATAATGGTTGCAAGCATCCTGTTTGAAAGGCCACAGTTTCTACTCTGACTCTGGTAGAAACTCTGACTGATGAAGGTTAACAACAAATCAACTCTGTGGGCTGAAATGCATGCTCTTTTCCTTGTAGTGATGGAATAATTGAACAATAAGAATCCAGCTGTTTAGGTGTATATAGAAACTCACGAGCAGTGGCCAGTGGCATAGCTATGTGCTGAAGCAGGTAAGCAATGGAAAACTGCGCTCTTAGAGGAATGTCTGTATGAAGCGTGGACCTAGGGAAATGACTCTGGGAACTTATTTGGTGCATTAAGGTAGGATGCATTGGTGCCTATCAGAAGAACCCTTTTCCAGGATCAAAAGCTGATTGAAACCAGCAAGTGGACATTCTGGTGTACTCGCTGGAGGGAGTCATCCAGGTTCACGATACAAGAGGAAATGGAGCAGCTACAGCAATATAGAGATGGCCTGAGCATGGACATGTTCCTGTTGCATTCTCAGAGGCACAAAATGCCAGCAAGACCTGTCCTGTCTGCTACCAATGAAGACAATCTGCAGATGGCTATGGGGTAGACTCCCCAGAGGGGGAGGGCCATCACACATAGCTGGCAAGTAGATTACATCAGACAACTACCAGTAACCCTGGGAGGGAATAAATGGGTTCTGACAGGAATAGACACATTCTGCACTAGGTTTTGCATATCCGATAGTTAATGCAAATGCTCAAAACTCTATAAAAAAAAGCTAGAACAGAAGATACAGTACTAATTTGGACCACCGAGTTATATCACTTCAGATAAAGAAATACATTTTTACAGTTCCTTGCGTCAACGATGTGCGAAGAGTTATAGCATCAAATGGACATATCACATTGCATATCATCTTCAAAGAAATAGTTTGATAGAAAACTGGAACAGGCACTTGAAACATTTGTTGTCTGAAGTGGGAAGATATAAACGAATGAAGTCCCGACTTACATTCCTTCACAATTGTAAGTTCACACTCCCCAGTATGAGGGAGACCAATAGTGGGAATTCACCCCAAAAGGAAGATTCCCCTAATTTTCTGGAGAATCTGAAGAAGGGAATATGAGGGAAGACAATGCAATTCTTCCCCATATCACATTAACATTCTTTTTCTCCTTCCTACTTATGCAATGGTCTTGGGACTACAGCTGCGACTGTGGGTGCTGGAAGCAGGGATAATCCCCAAACGAGAAACTGTAACCATATCTTTAAATCTCTGTGCCAGAATTTTTTTTAAAAAAAATTTTAATGTTTATTTATTTTTGAGACAGAGAGAGACAGAGTATGAACGGGGGAGGACCAGAGAGAGAGGGAGACACAGAATCCGAAGCAGGCTCCAGGCTCTGAGCTGTCAGCACAGAGCCCAACGCGGGGCTCGAACTCACTGGCCGCGAGATCATGACCTGAGCTGAAGTCGGATGCTCAACCAACTGAGCCACTCAGGCGCCCCTCTGTGCCAGAATTTTTAAGGAGCTGATGGGGTAGACTGTGCCTTTCCCCATGTGGAAAACAGTCAATGCAGCTATATTGTCTAGTGTGTTGGGACACTCTGCTAGCTCTATTCCTAGGCAACCCTAAACTGGATGACCATGTGTCAGGCTCTGTGCTGACATCTCAGAGCCTGGAGCCTGCTTTGGATTCTGTGTCTCCCTCTCTCTCTGCACCTCCTCCATTCATGCTCTGTCTCTCTCTGTCTCAAAAATAAATAAACATTAAAAAAAAAAAAAAGAGGGAAGGAGAAATGGTACCTGAGAGTACAGGTTATACTGAGAGGGGAATCCATATGACATTGGTGCCTTGAAAGAGGTTCAGACAATGAGAATGATATTGTCTCTTAGCACAATTATACTAGGTGCCCAAAAGGATGAAGCCACAAGTGCAAGGCCACCACTTTTTTGGAACCTGGCAAGGTTCAGGAAGCCTATAAATCTGCATCAGTCTGGGAGACATGTTGGTCATACACCATGATTGTATCGTGGACCAATATTTTTTTTTAATTTTTTTAAATGTTTATTTATGTTAGAGAGGCAGAGAGTGAGTGGGTGAGGGGCAGAGAGAGAGGGAGACACAGAATCTGTAGTAGGTTCCAGGCTCCAAGCTATCAGTACAGAGCCTGACGTGGGACTCGAACTCACAAACTGTGAGATCATGACCTGAGTGAAGTCAGACACTTAACCAACTGAGCCACCCAGGTGCCCTTCTTGGACCAATTTTTGATGACTGAATACAACTCTTGTCATGTGCCAGTGACATTTGACTCTTATTTTTCAGGTTCCATATACTTTGAGAAATATAATTTGGAAAGAAATTTCTAGGAACTACTTTCTTCTGGGTCATTGGACCATACATTGTATAACTCCTGGCAGGTTGATTATTGTTAACTATATATCTTTATCGAATGCTTAGAAAGGTGCCTGCTCATAATGGAAAGAATCTAGCAGCTGTAGTCTGACATGCTAATGTGCATTATGCTCAAATACATACTATCCTTGTTTTTACAGGTGGCAAGTTACTCAGAAGTTTTCTTATTTTTCTGTCCTGGAGCAGTTTACTTCAAGTTCATTTTTACACTGTGGACGTAGCTCTTCCGCTGGGATTTTGTAAGTGTTTCCCATTAGATTGTCAACATTAAGCAGGATAGGTTTTTTCTTGTTTGTCATTCTCCCTTCAAACATATGCATCAAAACAAAAGCTCAAGTTCACCAAGATTTGGCATTTGCCTTGTGGTGAAAACCAGCATTAGAACTGGTTTTACCTAGTCGGTTTCAGCTTTCCCCAATTTTGGGGTCCTAGTGAGTGCATATTTTCTCACTACCTTTTCTTCTTCTTTCTTTCTCATTACCTTTTTATTCATTTCTTTTTTTCTTTAACTTTGGAACTTGGGGTTTTCTTTTTTGTTATTTCCATGTGAGAGGCTACATATTTATTCAAAAGTAAGCTTGTAATACCTTATTTTCTCATTTACAAAAGTATGGAGATGGAATTATGATTGTAGAGAAAAGTAAAAATTAAATGATCATATATAAAATGCATATATTTTGAACATATATTTTTCCAATCACATACATGCATACACGCATATATATCCATGTGTGATATATATATATTTTATACATGCACATGTATGTGCATTTGTAACACTAGTTACTATAAAGAAAGAATTTGGTCATATTATTAAGCTTTCTTTAGAAACTTAATTCTTTATATCTTCTTAACTTTCTTATTGCAAAAGTAATGTATGTTCATCTAGGAAACAGAAAGTACAGATAGAGGAGAATTAAGAATTACCATCACTTGTCTATAGAAGCTCTTGTCTATTTCATCTTATGACAAATGTGAGTTTATAATATACATGTTCTCTGGCAGCTTACTTTTTTTTTTTACTTAACAAAATATTGCAGATGCTTGTTTTTTATTTATTGAATGTATTTCCAAAATATTTTAAATGATGCCTAACATTCCATTTTATGTAAGCAAGATACTTTTAAAAACCAATCCCATATATTTGGTCTTGTCTGTTACAAAATTATTATTTGTATAATGTATACATTTCCTTCATATGCATTCCATAAAATGGAACTGTTGAATAAATTTGTTTCTTATATGTATATTTTACATAATGCTATAATAACTTTCCTTGCATACAAATATTTACCCGCATCTCAGATTATTTCTTTTGTATAGATTTCTAGAAGTAGAGTCATTGAGACTCAAAATAGGAATGTTTTTAAGGATTCTGGATGACTATTTCCCAATTGCTTTTCAGACAACTTGAGGAAGTGTCCATTCTCACCAGCACATTTGACTATGCATGTTTCAAGTTATGTTTTTCCTTCATTAATCATTCACTAAAAAGAAAATACTTGCTTATTTTTATTTAAAAAAATTCTTCTAAAGAAGTATTTTACTATTTATATTTCAATTTACTTAATTACTAGACTAAATATTTTTCATACACTCATAGGTCATTTATTGTTCTACTAATTTTTAATGAAACTATCTATTTTTCTACTTGGTTTAGCGCTCTTGTTCTCATTTAGAGAATCTTTATTAGGTCAAAATTCCATAATACTTGTGCAATTTTTTTTAGTTCTTTATTTGCTGTTTAGTTGATTTTGAATGATGTGGCATTCGAAAACTTCAGTCTTTACATTCTCAAATGTTTAGTTAATGTTTTGCTGCTGTTGTCATTTCTTCTATTGAATTTTGGTTGCAAAAGTCCTTTTTACCTTTTATTATTGACATTCTTCATTTAAAAATATATTCCAGTTAAAATATATTTTAATATATGTTATAAAATGTGGATTTGGCTTGATATTTCTAATAGGTAGTCAACTAGCCCCAGTATGTTTTTGTCTTTAAACTCAGTTGGAATCATGGGATGTGTCTTTACTCTAGAATTTTGGAAAATTAAGAGTACAAAGCTAAAACACATATATAAAAGAGGCAAGTATTTTATTCTACTTCTACCTTTCCATTGTTCATGTTTAGTATAATATGACTGCTCATCTTATTTTATATACTTACAACATTAGATAAAACACTACACAGGATTTTATTTCCTACTAAGAATTTGTAAAGTTTCCTTTTTCTCTACTTTTTTCTTCTCGACCGGTTTTGCCAATTATAATATAGATTGCTTGTGGCTGGATATGTCTGAAAGGTTATTTGCATCTGAGCACAGCTAATTCTAGGCACAGATCTAATGTCAAAATAAAGTAATCAGTATATATCCTGTCCCTTGCCTCTCTCTACCAGTTTCAGATTCTGTTTCATGGAGCAAAAATACAGCCCCGTCTTTTTCTGCAGTGACAATCCAGGTGAGATAACAGAGTGTTCAATTAGCTGAGCTAATGGAGCAGCTCCCCCAGTTAAGCAGTGAGAACAGTTTTGAAGCCTTCATGCTTCCTGTTCAATTTCATTCTCTCTGATAACATTTTTAACTGCCTGACAAATCCTCTTTATTTAAAGGCATTCTTCCTATACCTTTTTAGTCAGGCGTCATTCCAGTTAAATCCCCCCAAATGTCAACTTTGTTGGGCACCAACTAGAAGATTTTGCATAAGTCTCATATACGGTACATTTCTCCAGCCCATCTTACCTCTTCCATGTTTGAATTCATTCAAAGTGAGGGGAGGGCAGGCTGCCAACTCAGAGAAATCCTTGCCACAGTCCTTCCCATAGTTTGCTCCAGACCTGCTGTCTTCCTAGACAGGAAGTTTTCAAATGTCTGAGAGAAGTTAAATTGTCACTTTCCCTGAAATATACAGTGTGGACAGCAAGTGTGGCAATTAGCAGAAAATAAAGAACGCAGACACAGCAGTGTCTCAATCCATTCTTTTAACTCTGTCAACGCTGGATGGAGTTGTGATGAGCTGGTGTGTCTGTGGTATGTGGAGGAACGCTGGTTTGCATCCAGAAGATGTGAGTCTGAAGACAGGCTCTAACACTTATAAAGAAAGGCTGACACTCCCTTCATCTTTCAGCTTTTGTTTCCTTATTTTTATTTCCTATGGTTATTATGAGAACAAAATGAGTGATGTGTTAAAGTAACTTATAAATCAAAAGTGTTGTACAAAATAAAAGGACATGTTGTTGTTGTTATTCCTGATGTGCAAACAATGAGGGAAGGAGAGGATTTTATTTATAGACCTTTTCTAGGAGGCTTGTGGAGTAAAGTGTTAGGAGGATGGAAGAAACAAGACCAGAATTACAGATGGTCTGTCATCCCACTGGTTATATTAAGGCATGTCCTTTAGAAACTGGTCACAGCATTTAGAATTTTACTTACTTTGCTTGAAATAGGTACCATGACAACATGTTATTTTCTGACTGAGTAGGTAGGTCCTAAAATCTTTAGAAATAGGCTCATATATCTATCCTTCTTTCCATCCATCTATTCATTCACTTGTTCATCAAAATGATTAGTATGCATTCTGTGTTGATTTTGTGTAATGTACTAGGTTAAGCTATGTGATTACAAAGATTAAAAATACATGGTTTCTGCTTTTGAAGGAGCTCAAAGCCCTAAAACAATGATAGATGTAGGTGGATTTTTTTTTTTTTTATAAACTCAGTCTCACAAGAAGGCCAGATAAAATCAAAGATGGTCTAAAAAACCACTCTTTGCTATAAATTTAAAGACAATTATGTATCTTTTGGAGAGGTCCTTAATCTGTATGTTGTTTCACTTTATTTTCAGGCCATTTAATTTTACTATATGGTGGCTAGTATGTAATTCCTATTTGAAAGCTTTCAGATTTATCTAAACTTTTCTTACAAAGTCAGAATCAAATACACTAGCTGAAATAATTGTGCTTAAGAATCTTCTAATAAACAAGGCCAAGTTACCAGACTCAAAAACAAGGTTATTGAAATGAGACTAAAGCAGAATCTTCCAAAATACTTTGGCCCTCGGCAGGCTCATGATTTAGTTTCTATTCAAAATGTTTCCTTTGAGAATGGGTTTAGCATTTATTTAATGGGGTCAAAGGAAACTCAAGTAAAGCATGTTTTCTTGTTGTTTGTTACTGTCCATTCTAGGGAGGGGAATCGATCATTTTATATTTCATTACTTATGTAAAACTTTATGCATAGACATCTGAGTAGCTGGCAACAAATTTTAGATTTACTGAAGTTATATTTTAGTACTTTTTATAGGTTGGGTTAGTTGGCAGCTGCCCAGCTGGCTTGCCCTTAATCTGGTTCAGAAAGGAGTCATGTACATTCTTCTTTTATGTTTTACCTTTTCTTAAAGAAAAAACAATACCCATCAGGGTAAATTCAGATCTCATTGCTATCAGTTTTCTTTCTCTTCCACTCATTCACCCTTGTGGAACTTCTATATAAACAGCTATAAATTACAGTGAGTTATACTTAAATTAAGAGTCTCTTTCTTTATTTTCTTCCTTCTTCTTTTTTTCCTTTCATCTTCCTTCCTTCCTTCCTTCCTTCCTTCCTTCTTTCCTTCCTTCCCTCCTCTCTCCCTTCTTTACTTCATTCTTATTTCCCTCCCCAAGATAAAGAGAAATATTACCAGGGGATGTTTAAAAATAACATAAGAAAGTAAAAATGACTCAAGAAAGTAAAGATTATTCATATTTTAATGCATCTCTTTCCACTTGCTATATAAATATACATAAATGTGTGTATATATATGTGTGTGTGTATACACTTTTTAAAATTTGATTTGCCAAATTATTGTAACCTTTTTTGTTTGCTTAAAATATAAGCATCTTTAAAAAATATTTTCCTATAACATAATAGCTGTATTCCAATGCATGACTTTTATTAAGGTTGATTTACCAATTCCCTGGTTATTTCTAAATTTACATTATAAGCTATATTGTTACATCTTATAGTTAAATTTTAATATATATAAATAATTATTTTACTTGGACATAATTATTATAAATTGGATAACTATGTCAAAGAATATTCATATATGAGGCATATAATGGCAATACAAATTTCCAAATTCTGTTCTAGAAATGTACACATTTATACTTCTAACATATGTATACTTGCAAACTTTGCCCAAACTCATATTTATGAAAAGAGATTCCCCAGGGCATTTCTTTTCTCTTTTTCAACAGCATAATATTCATAACAGAAGAAAAATTAATTTAACTCACTTTCTTACAAGTAAATATAACTCCTCTTCAATCAATATTGTAACAAATTCTAATGATGTGATCATGAAATGTCCAAAAGACAGTCTAGTTGAGATTTTAAGTATTAATTATACTTGTTTTCATAATGTGAATTGATAGGAAGTGACAAATATGAACAATATCAAATCAAAACAAAAGCAATGACTTAGTATAATTAGTATGAATTAAAATTGAATAGGCTGCTATTCAGAATGGAGAGAGCTATCCATTGTGGGGGAGAGAACACAAGCCTTCGTATATTGCTGCCTCCACTGTCACCAGGCTACATGCACAATGTTCTGCAAAACTATTAGCTTGTTTAATAATCAATTTTCCTATCAATAAAATTCTGACAATGATAGGGGTGTGTGTGTGTGTGTGTGTGTGTGTGTGTGTGTGTGTGTGTTTTACCAAATCCATAGAGTTTGTTGTAGGGGTACTGAAAAATACACTGAAAAAGATAAGGCATATTGAAATGTGATGTATGAATAATAAGTATGAATATGCTTGCAACACGAAGTGAACCAGGAGCAGCAGCAGCAACAGAATATCAGAGCAGAACATCAAGCCCACCCCATTGTACGAAAGAGAATCTATAATTTAACACAATCCAGTGATGTTGGTTACCTTAAAGCTTGATAAGCACTAGCTTAGAAGAAAACAACACAAACAAAAATCATCTTTTTTAAAGAAGAGATATTTACCAAAGCATTCTGTCAATCTCTTCTCCAGAGGCTGGTGGTAGAATGAACATACTAATTAGAGTCTGAAGAATGCATTAAAATTGGGTAAGATAAGAAAGGTCAGACAAACTACATTTGAATTGGCCTCTTCACTCAGAAGAAATGTGCCTATTTTGAGTTATGACTTTTTGAGCACAAAAAGGCTTATTAACATCAGGTAGTAGCAGTTGGATCCTTATATGTTGAGATCACACTCACCTATCCTGGTGGGGGGATGGAGGAGGGAGGAGATGAGTAAGGGGCAGCAATGGGGCTTCCCTTGTTTAGGTTCCCATGACCTTCTGTACTGAACCTCATGATGGCACTTACCATGCTGATTTTGTGAGGTTCTGCAGTCTTGTTGATACTTCCAATAGACTATACATTTCCTAAAGGCAAGGCTGTGCTTCATTTATTGTTGAGCCCTTAGAAATTACCACAGTATCTTGCACGTAACAGGCTGAATGCAGTATTTAGTAGTAATACTGGATAGAGCAAATTTACATTGAAAAAATCACAGTATTTGCTGAATTATATATCCAATCAACCTAAGAGCATATATAACTGATCATTTGGAATCTCAATGCTTTTTTTAAAATTGAAATACAATTAATATATAATATTCTTTTGGTTTCATATGTACAAAAGAGCGATTAGACATTTGCATATGTTGCAAACTGATTATAACAACAGGTCTAGTTCTCATCTGTCACCATACAAAGTTAATACAATATTATTGATTGTATTCCCTGTGGTGTTCATTGCATCCCCGTGACTTATTTATTTTATAACTGGGAGTTTGTACCTCTAGATTCCCTTCATATATTTCATGCTTCCTCAGTCACCCTCTCTGGCAACCCACTCTGTTCTCTGTATCTATGACTCTGGGTTTTATTTGGTTTTGTTTGTTTTGCTTTTTAGATTTCAGTTACAAGTAAAACAATGTGGTATTTGTCTTTCTCTGTCTAACTTATTTCACATGGCTTAATACCCTCCAGATTCAACCATGTTGTCATACGTCAAGAATTCATTCTCCATTATGGTTGAGTAGTATTCTATTGTATATATACCACATCTTCTTTATCCATTCATCTATCAGTGTAAACTTAGGTTGTTTCCATATTTTGGCTATTATAAACAATGTTGCAACAAACATGAGGATGCATACATCTTTTCAAATTAGTATTTTCATTTTCTTTGGGTAGATACCCAAAAGACAAAATGCTGAATCATATAGTAGGTCTTTTTAAAAATTTTTGAGGAATCTCCATACTGTTTTCCACAGCGTTTGCTTCAGTTTACATTCCCACCAACACTGTATGAAAGTTTCTTTTTTCTCCATATTCTTGCCAACACTTGTTATTTCTTGTCATTTGATACTAGCCATCAGACTCAGGTGAGGTGATATCACACTGTGGTTTTAATTTGCATTTCCCTGATGATGAGTGATGTTGAGAATCCTTTCATGTTTCTATTGGAAATCTCTATGTCTTCTTTGGAAAAATGTCTGTCTAGACCCTATTTTTTTAATAAAAAAATGCTATTGAGTTGTATGAGTTATTTATATATCTTGGATATTGACTGTTATCAACTGTATGATTTACAAGTATCTTTTCATTTACCAGGTTGCATTTTCATTTTGCTTATGGTTTCCTTTGTTGTGATGAAGGTTTTTACTTTAATGTAGTCCTGTATGGTTTGTTTGTTTGTTTGTTTGTTTGTTTATTTATTTATTTATTAGTTTTTGTGGCCCTTCCCTTTGGAGTCAGATCCAAAAACATTGCTAAGACTGATGTCAAGGAGCTTATTGCCTGTCTTTTCTTCTAGAAATTTTATGGTTTCAGATATTGCATTCAAGTCTTCAATTCATCTTGAGTTAACTTTTGTGTACAGTGAAAGATAGTGGTCCATTTTTATTTTGAATATAGCTGTCCAGTTTTTCCAACATCATTTATTGAAAAGACTGTCTTTCCCCATTGGAAATTACTGCCTTTTCTGTCATAAACTAATTGACCATATATGCATGGGTTTATTTTGGGGCTCTCTTTTCTGTTCCATTTATCAATGTGTATCCTTTTATGCCAGTACCATATTGTTTTGATTACTATAGCTTTGTAGTATAGTTTGAAATCAAGGTATGTCATACTTCTGGCTTTCTTCTTTCTCAAGATTGCTTTGGCTCTTTTGGGTCTTTTGTGGTTCCATACAAATGTCAGAGTTATTTGTTCTGGTTTTGTGAAAAATTGCATTGAAATTTTGACAGGGATAGGGATTGCATTGAATCTATAGATTCCTTTGGATAGTATGAACATTTTAAGAGTAGTAATTTTTCCAATTCATGAACATGCTACATGTTTCTGTTTGTGTCTTCTTCAATTTCTTTCATCAGTGTCTTATATTTTATCAGTGTACAGGTCTTTCACAGGTTAAATTTATTCCTAGGTATTTTATTCTCTTTTGATGCAGTTGTAAGTAGGATTGTTTTCTTTCTTTCTTCCTTCCTTTCTTTCTTCCTATCTTTTTAAAAAATGTTTAATCTTTATTTTTTGAAAGAGACAGACAGAGTGCAAGCAGGGGAAGGGCAGAGTGAGGGGAGACACAGAATCAGAAGCAGGCTCCAGGCTCTGAGCTGTCAGCACAGAACACGATTCAGGGCTCGAACTCACAAGCCATGAGATCATGACCTGAGCCAAAGTCAGACATTTAACTGACTGAGTCACCCAGGCACCCCTATTTCTCTTTCTGATAATTCATTATTAGTGTATAGAAATGCAGTTAATTTTGTATATTAATTTTGTATCCTGAAAGTTTACTGATTCCACTCTCTTTTGTGGGCAGATTATCTCTCCCCTATTCTTGGTCAAATTGTATATTTATGTCCCCACATTCCTACTGCAGAAGCCTAAGTCATCCCTGAAGGCTTTCTCTGCCAGATTCCTTTTCTCACTACCTAGTGTGGGCAAATGGTGTTTGTTTGTTCTACTAATCAAACTCTTCTGAGATTGGATAGTGAGGTACTGAATTCTGAGTTACAAGAATAGAGGAAATGCGGGTGCCTGGGTGGCTCAGTCAGTTGGGCGGCCGACTACAGCTCAGGTCATGATCTCATGGTCTATGAGTTCGAGCCCTGCATCGGGCTCTGTGCTGACAGCTCAGAGCCTGGAGCCTGCTTCCAATTCTGTGTCTCTCTCTCTCTCTGCCCCTTCCCTGCTTTCTCTCTGTCTCTCTCTCTTTCTCTCTGTCTCTCTCTCTCTCAAAAATAATAAACATTAAAAAAAATTTAAAAAAAAAAAGAATAGAGGAAATGGCTATAATTTATTTCAGCAAAGTACCCTGACCAGTCTGTGTCTGCTAAGAGTCCATCCTTGATAAATATTTTATCCTTATTCTCTGGAGTTTCCTGGGTCCTGCTATTGCCAAGTGATTTCCTCTATTCTTCCTATTGATTATGACAGCTCTCATTAGCCACTGCCCACCTAAAAATATTGTTTTGCTTATAACTAAAAACCCCTAAGCATTAGAGTGGTTAAGAACATGAGCTTCAGAAATATATGACCTAGCTTCATATTTGGTGTTCCACTGTGTAGTAGTTGAGTAAAATGTAATTTATCTCTCTTTGCTCAGCTATAAACAGGTATATTAATGTCTAGTACATAGGGTTGTTCTAAGAATTAAATTAGGCAACATAGGTAAAATGTACACTATAATTTCTTGGCACCCAATAAATACTCAAAATTGAGAATGGTAGCAAGCTAGTTGAACCTCGGTTTCCTCATCTGTAAAACATGAAATAATAATAATACATATTACATACATTTTCTGGGGGTTATAAACAACATGACACATGTAGGTTCTATGTAAAGCACTATAACATGACTGGTATTCATGTCTTACCCCTGGTGAATAATTCTGTGAGGCGCTTGGGTTCGGCCTAATGGCCTCATGATCATCATCAGTATCATTATCATTATAATCAATATCTAACATTCCTATGTGAAGTATTTTGCTTTAAATACTTTTAAATATTTATAGTAATGAATAGATATTGTTATCCTCATTTTATTTATTATTTTTTTAGAGAGAGAGAGAGAACATGAGCAGAGGAGGGGGGAGAGAGAGAGACAGAGAGAGAGAGAAAGAGAGGGAGGGAGAGAGGGAGGGAGGGAGGGAGAATCTTAAGCAGGCTCCATGCTCAGCACAGAGCCCAGTGCAGGGCTTGATCCCACAACTGTGGGATCATGACCTGAACTGAAATCAAGAGTCAGATACTCAAATCGACTAAGTCACCCAGGCGACTGGTTATGCTCGTTATATATAAAGAATCTCAAGGTCAGAGGGTTTAAGTAATTTTCCCAAACTTTCTTAGCTAGTAGGTAGGTAGTCAGGGACTTAAAACCACTCATTCTGAATTCAAAGCTCATGTTCTTTATTATAAGACTCTGAAGGTGAATGAAAAGTTCCCAGTTGGTTCAATGGCCTTGTCTTTCAAGCAGAAAAAAATGTCTAATTTTTTTGAAGTATATTAACCAGTTAGCAAAGGAATAACCATTTTTGTCAAGGTCTCTGGTCCATGTTTTGGTTCTGAATTCTTTAAACCAGTTGAATTTTCCCACTTATTATTTGACATACATCACATAATCTCTCTCTCTCTCTCTCTCTCTCTCTCTCACACACACACACACACACACACACACACATACACACACAACGTAAGAGGTTTCAAAGTAGAAGACGGAGTAGTTACCAAAATTTAGCTTTCTGTTACTTTTGTGTAAAAGAAAAACAAGTGGTTTTTACAGCATTGTTTTTACAAAGAAAAAAATTGGATCATTGAATATTGTCAAAATCCACGCTTCTAAGTGCTGGAGCTATGGAAATTTGCTATCTTTATAAGACAAGGTATAATGTAAAGGAGAAAGTGTATAAGCAAACATTTACTCTAAAATACAATATCTCCCAAAGGAAAGCTTTTCCTACATCTATTTCTCTTATGATGTGACACTTTGTCAGGGTGTTTTTATTTCTTACTGACTGAAAAATAAGAGTGATTCCTGGGGACTTGAAACTTATTGGATTGAAACTTATCAGATTCTGAAAGTTAAAGGAAATTTCCTTCCTGTTGATATTTATTCAGTCTTTGAACATCTACAAACTTTCAAAACATGCAATATATGAAAGTTTAAATAGGTGATTTCGAATCTTACCTGATCTGTTTAGTGGAATTTCTATGATAAATTTTTTTCTAGCATATATAAATACTTTTTAAAATCAAGATTTTATTTTGGTTTATATATACATCTATAAAACTAAATAAGTCATACATTTATTCACTAAACAATATTTCTTGAATGTCTTCTTTGTGCCCTTTGATAAGCTGTGGGCTATGGATAGAAAGATGAAAGAGAATCAGATTTCAAGAAACTCAGTGTATGGGAGAAATCATCAATAGAGGCAATTATAATAAACTAGGTTAACTACTATGGTAGAGACATACACATCCTTGGCTCTGGGGATACTGAGGAACATTTAACCTCCATCTCATATTTGACTAAAATATGAGAAAGCTAACCTTAAGTCAGAGTTGAATATTGATGAAAGGGTGAAAGAAGGCTATGTTTCTAAGCTTTAGTGTCGTGGTATTCATAAAATTCATCATTTAAGTAAATTCTATTTTCCATACACTGTTGTAAGAATGATATATAGCCTAGTGGTTAAAAGTATAGCTTCTGCAGTCAGGTGTTTTCCTGTCTAAAACCTGTTTTACCACTGGCTTGGGTGCATTTCTTACCATTTTAAAACTTCATATGCCTTCATCTGAAAAGGTAAATGGTAGTTGTTTCATCTCATAACACCATTTGGGGATTAAATGAAACAGTCTATATAATATATGTTTAACACATTTTCTGTCATGTAATCAATAGATGATAGCTACTATCATTGTTATTGTTATCATCACTATTATTATTTCCTCTCATAGATTGTAACTTTATTTTATTTTGGACATGATAAAGTTTTTAGTAGTAGGAAAGTCACTGGGACCAAGTCTTGGAAATGTCTTGATTCTAGTTGTGGTCTTTAACTCATTCACTTAATCTTCCTGGATATACATTTCCTTTCTGAAAATTGGAGATAGACCTAGAAAGTGAGGTTGAGCTACAGATCCTCACCAGTCCCTTTGGTATCTACCTCATTTGTCCTTCCAACAGGCCCTAGCACTCTGCATTACTGGGACAAATGAACATTAGCAAGATGAAATTTCATAGAATTCAATGTAAAGTCTTTTGTTCCAAGAAACTTATCAGGCACGTATAGCAGGGCAGAGAAATTGATAGTGTGTTAGGAGAAGTTCAATCCTAGAAGGTAGAGATCTTTAAATTGAGTATAAGTTCAATGTGTACCCAAAAGTGTGACAAGTCTGATAAAAAGTAAATGGGATTTTAGACTGCTACCTCGATGATGGTGTCCTCTTTTTGATTAGAGTCCACATGGGGGCCAAACCAGATCTGGGTGAGGATATATACAAGGACAATGTTAAAAAAGTGAGATGGCTAGAGGAAGAGGAACAGAACAATGGAATGGTGAAGGGAATCATACTGTGCATAGAACATTTGAATAAAGTGGAAACTGTCAATCTAGGAACAGGACAAATTGAAGGAGCAGGGGGAGGAAAGAACAGGAAGTTCTCTTCAAACATTTGAAGCCCTTCTTTACAGCAAAGGGTTTAGGTGTAGCTGGAGTAGCCCTAGGACACTGAACAAGGGCCTGTGGTTGAGGTTCCAGAGAGAAAAATTTTCATTCAATTCCAAAGCATAATTCTAAACAGTTAGAGCTCTTTTAAAAGGCTTTTTAGGTAGAGTGATAAGTACCTTCCACCAGAAATGCTTCAGTAAAGATTAAATCAGTATCTCTCAAACCTGTTCCATGCAAAGAATAAACTAGGCTCCCTGATAAAAATACAGATTTCTTTACTCTCTTCTAGAATTCTGATGCAACAGGTCAGCAAAAAAGCACACACACACACACACACACACACACACACACACACACATATGTAAGCCAGCACATCATGAATTTTTTATGAGCAAGAAACTGAGAAAGCCTTCCCTGTTCACCTACCAAGGATGTAGCAAGAAGGCTCTTGATTTTGAGGGAAAGATTGTTTCTATGGTGTTGAATGTTCATTTTAAATTTCTGGTAGATTTTCAATATATTTAGTGATTGACTCCATCATAATCATTGCAGCAACACTATTTTAAGAAACACATGAATTTGTATATAGCATATAATCCACCAAGGTGGACTAGATGTTTTATTTTAAGATGTGAAAATGTTTTTAGAAAACTTAGGAATAATTTAATCATCAGTATTCAGGTTTATAAAGATGTACATATTTTTGTACTTCAAGATGAAATTTTCCTGTGTATCATTCCATCAAAATAAACATGTATGTATCATGCTAATTAATAAGATAGGCAACGTTTTAAATGACATCCCAAGTTTGAAAAAATACTGGTTTACAGAATATAAACTATTAAAGTTTGAACACTTTAGAAATCAATAAATCAAGAAGTATATTTTTTGTATGATTTAGAAAAAAAAATAGCCTATGACATTTCAGGCTGTGGAAGTGATGGCTGTTAGCGGAAACATTCACTTTAAATTGTTATTTTATAAGCTAATAGTAACCATCTAGGGACCTGTGTGCTTCTGACTGTATCAATTTTATTTCTGTGACAATTGAGCCAACTCTGGGGTAGTGTTAGAAATTTTATTTTGCAAAATAAAGAAAACAAAATAAGGAGAAATGTGTTAAACTGAAATAAACTAAGAAACCATTCATAAATTCCTTCTAGTCATCAGTAGCAAGACCAATTTATCAGCACGCATTACCCAGAGGGTAGAAAATGGAAATTTGGAAATAAGAAAATGTAACCAGTATTTGTTTTGGAGGAAAAATAAGAATGAGAAGGATTCTTGTGCTGGCCATTAGGAGGAACAATGAAGCATATGAGGTAGAGGCTTTCTGAATAGCTTGGAAAGATAGTTGCCTCAGAGAAAAATGCCAGCCAAAGGATTCTCAACTTCCATACAGAGCATAACCCTCGGGTAAACATAATGCCATTTTTGTGGTTTTAACATTTGTCCACAAATTCCTTGATATTCTTCATCCAGGAGGTAGAACCTAATTCTCTCCCTCTTTTGTTTTCAAATTTCTATTTAAATCCTAGTTAGTTAACATGTAGTACAATATTGGTTACAGGAGTAGAATTCAGTAATTCATAAAGCCTAATTCTCCTACCTTTGCATGTTGTGTGGCCTCATTAGAAGTTATTCACTTCTAACAGAATATGCAGGAAATAATAATATGCAAATTCAGAGACACTAGGTAATAAAAAGCCTCTGTAGATACTGTCAAGGTTGTTCTGATTGGTATCTCTCAGATCACTCACTGTGAGGAAACTCAGTAGCCTATGCAGACGTCCATATGGCAAAGAACTGAGGTCTCCAGCTAATAGCCAGTGAAGAACTGAGGTCTCCCAAGAACTTGGGACTGAATCCTTCCCTAGTCAAGCCTCCAGATCACAGCCTCATGAATGACCTGAGTCAGAAGCAACCAGCTAAGCAAGGACCCTAATTGATACATTCTAATTGATCCCAAGTTATCTTTTCTTTATATAATCTCAGACACTTGCATCTCATCCATTTAGAAATTGTCACAAAGAAATTGTGAAACTCTTGTGAAACTAGCTTTCCTTCCCTTAGTGTTGGGATAATACCTTTTTTTTTTTTTCTATTTAAATATCTTCTTGGCAAGAATGCCACAAAATGATGTTGTGTCCTTCTCAATGTCAAGAATCACCTGACATCCACATGTCTCATTGTTGGTTACTTAGTTGTTGGTTGTTAGTTACTTACTCTCATCACTTAGTAGAGGCAGTATATTCCAGGTTTTGCCCCTAGAAAGTTAATGTTTTCACTTTGTAACTAATAAGCATTCTGAGATCATGCAAATATTCTGTTTCTGGTCATACATTTGCTTATTCATTTTAGCTTGGGATAATTATTACTGTGGTGTTTGCCAAATGGTGAGTTTTCTACATCTATCATTCTACATTTAATAATTGGAATTTTAGTATAATGGAGAGTATTCCTTCTCCCTTCTAGCTTATTTATTCAGTTATTTATTTAGGATTTTTTGGTACTATTTTTTGTAACTTACTTGCAAATGTGAAACTATTTAAATAAAAAGTTAGAAATTTTAAAATCTTAAAAATCCCTTAATGTTTTATTGAGGAAGTCACAGAAGTGTCTTATAACTTTAATAGAGTGTAGGGCAATTTGTAATTTTAGATGCTTTCGAGTAATATGTGCATCACTGAAGTAGAATCAAGATGGTATTGTCAAGATCACCATTGACTTTGCCAATTATAATAATATAATTTGTATTAGGGGGTAATCTTCATATACAGAAGTTTGCGACAAATATTATAGTAGTTATTTCTTTCAATTATTGGAATTCATCCTAGTAAATTTCCTTTCAAAATGTACATGTCCAAATTCTAAATAATGAACAAATTTATTTTTTTAAAGAAACATATGTTAGAGACTCTTTAATTTTATCCCAGTTTTTCCAGTGTTACAAGGAATAGAGAAATGGCCATAATTAAAAGGTTTTAAATTTGTCATAATTTAAAATATTTTATCTTCACATTCTAGATACTATCAAGGAAACTAACATTGAGCTCATACCATACAGCTGATTATACTATTATACTATAATCCTATTATTATTAAGCATATGATTATACTATTATATTATTATTATACAATTATAGTATAATATTTGTATATATGTTATACTATTAATATTATTTGTACATACATTAGACAATGTACATACACTGACACTGATAGATATTTTCACTTATATTAGATTAATGGATCGTCAAAACAACTGCTGTGGTGGGCATTATCTCTATTTTATAGATGAAAACATGAAGTCAGAGAAGTTAGTTATCTTTTCCATGTCCCCCTGCTAGAATTATAAGGATTATGGTTTTGAAAATGCATAGTTTTTTCTTTGTGTCACAATATCTTAGTCTATATTTCCATAAAGTCATGTTTAACCAAATTAGGACATATTTACTGAGATCACAATAATTCTCTGTATTGTCTCTGTTTTCTAGTATTTTTTTTTCTTTTACAAGGTTCTTTGGTCTTTTTTTTTTTAATTAATTTGATATTGTAGTTTCTTGCTCAGAGAGGAAGCTGATACAAGTCCATTTTCTTGAAATGTAGTTTTGATGCAGCTGTTTCACAAGGATAAAAATAGAAAGGAAATGAAGGTCTTCTTTATTGTGTTTATGGTTGCTTGATGTTATTAGAAACTGTCTATTCTTGGTTAAGTATCATATATATTCTTTACAATATATTAGTAAACATATTGGCATTTATTTCCTAGCAACATGTAAGAGGAAAAAAATAAGCTGAAAATATTTTCTTTTAGCTGCAGTGCTAGTAGCTCTCTCTATTTTCAATTGATCAGCATTAGTTAGCAAAGGGGTTTCCTGGTGATGGCCCTTGGCTTTGTTTTGGCAAAGAGGCCTCAGGAAGATTCCCCACTTAGTTTGGATGCAATGAATAGTGATAAAATAGCATAGCTGGCTGGATATATGGAATAGGAATACATATTAAAGGGAATTCGTGTTGTACAATACATTTTCAAAAGAAAGATGCTCATTAAAAGATGAAAGTTTAGAATCAAAACCCCAAATAAATCTGTACTAGAAAAGGAGTACCCTAATGCTTTCCTTTCCAAATAATATATAATTGTCTGTAGCCACCTGCATTGTTTGTAAGTTGAAAATATTATAAGGACTGTAGATTCATGAATTTTATTTGTCAAGTTGATTGGCCCTGTAGTATCTGGATTAAATATTATTTCTGGGTGTGTTTCTAATGGTGTTTCCGAGCATAAATAGTATTTTAATCTGTGGAGTCAGTAAAGCATATTGCCATCCTCAATGTGGGTGGGCATGATCCAGTTTGTCGAGAGCCTGAACAGCACAAGAAACATGAAGAAGGAGAAATTCATCCTTTATTCTTACCTCACTGATTGATCTGAGGCATCTCACCTTATTTTCTCTCGCCATCACACTGGAATTCACATCATTGTTTCCTCTGGTTGTCAGGCCTTTGGACTTGAACTGATTATGCCACTGACTTTCCTGGTCTCCAGCTTGCAAATGGCAGATTGTGTGACTTTTTAGCTGCCATAATTGTTTGAGCCGGTTCCTACGACAACGTCAATATAATAAACACATATATATTATACGTGTAATATATATATATATATATATATATATATATATATATATATAATCTTCTTTGTATTCCCTATATGTACATTATATATAATATATAGTAGATAGAAGATAGACATAGATAGATAGATGATAGATAGATATTTTACTGGGTTTATGATCTCTGGAGAACCTCAATTAGTACAGGCAGGGACAAAATAGTTTAAAACAATCTCCAGCACTTTGTGCACAACTGCTATCCAATAAATATTTACTGACACTGACTAATGCCTTTGTCTGGAGTCAGTGAATTGATGTGCAGTAACTTCAGGAATTAAAGTTATAGTGGATTAAATCTGAGGAGTTATTCATAGCATCCTGGCAAATGGCCTGGTTTCCCCCTCTTTGTTCTGTTTCTATCTGCATTACCTTGTATTTTCATTTTTTTAAAACTGCAGGACTCTGATGACACTGTTCCATTCTCATGTATAGCCCAGCAAACCTTTTAGTGCTAAATGAGCAAAGACATGAATCAGCTCATTAAGCAGATGCTGGGCTCTGGGTCTGAAAGAAATGGACAACCTAGGTTATAAATATTAATTGGACAAAATAGCAGTCAGGAAACACTCCTAATTTTGAAAAAAGGGGAATAACAAAGGGTGTTATAAGTACATGTTAAATAAGCCACTCTGAAGACATCCTCTGAGAAAATTTTGCTTTTTCTAGAGATTTATCTAAATGGGATCATCATGTGTAGTCTTTGGCTTGTTTCACTTAACATAATATTTTGTGTTTATTTGTGCTGTTTGTTTTTTCTTGTTTGTTTTGTTTTAGTAGTTGCTTCTTTTAAGTTTCTGATTAGTGTTCTATCCTATGGACATAAAACAGTATGTCCATTTAACTATTGATGGACATTTATGATGTTTCTAGTTTGGGGCCATTACAAATAAAGCTGCCATGAAAATTTAAGTACAAGTCTTTGAACATAAGTTTCTTTTTTTTTTCATTTTCCTTTTTCTTTTTGGTAAATGCTTAGGAAAGAGATTGCTAATTATTATGTGGTGAGCATGTATTTAATTATGTAAGAGGCTTCAAACTGTCTTTCAAAGTATTGTGCCATTTCACATTCCCACCAGCAGCATATGAGAACTCTGTCTTCTCTATATCCTGATTGATCCTTGGTATCGTCAGATAGTTTAATTTTAGTCATTCTAATGGGAGTATAGAAATAACTCGGAGGGAGGGAAGATGACTACGTAGGAGGACGCTGGGCTCACCGCGTGTCCTGCTGATCACTTAGATTCCACCTACACCTGCCTAAATAACCCAGAAAACCACCAGAAGACTAGCAGAATGGAGTCTCTGGAGCCAAGCACAGACGAGAGGCCCACGGAAGAGGGTAGGAAGGGCGGAGAGGCGGTGCACGCTGCAAGGACTGGTGGGAGGGAGCTGGGGTGGAGGGGCAGCCCCCCGGCCAAGCAGAGCCCCCAAGTCTGGCTGGCAAAAGTGGAGGGGCCGGACGGAGTGTGTTCCGACAGCAAGCGCGACTTAGAATCTGGGAGGTCATAAGTTAACAGCTCTGCTCGGAAAGCGGGAAGGCTGGAAGACAAAGGGAGGGAGAGTTGCTGAGCCCCCCAGACGGCAGAGCTCAGTTTGGTGGGGAACAAAGGCGCTCGCCATGGCCATCTCCCTCACCCATCCCCCAGCCAAAATCCCAAAGGGAACCAGTTCCTGCCAGGGAACTTGCTGGCTCAGGGCAAACACCCAACGCTGTGCTTCTGCGGAGCCACCCCTCTGGCAGCGGGTCTGACTCCCTCCCACTGCCACAGGGCCCCTCCTGAAGTGGATCACCTAAGGAGAAGCGAGCTAAGCCTGTCCCTCCTGCCCCCGTGCACCTTGCCTACCCACCCCAGCTAATACGCCAGATCCCCAGCACCACAAGCCTGGCAGTGTGCAAGTAGCCTAGAGGGGCCATGCCACCCCACAGTGAATCCCGCCCCTAGGAGAGGGGAAGAGAAGGCACACACCAGTCTGACTGTGGCCCCGGCGGTGGGCTGGGGGCAGACATCAGGTCGGACTGCGGCCCGCCCACCAACTCCAGTTATACACCACAGCACAGGGGAAGTGCCCTGCAGGTCCGCACCACTCCAGGGACTATCCAAAATGACCAAATGGAAGAATTGCCCTCAGAAGAATCTCCAGGAAATAACAACAGCTAATGAACTGATCAAAAAGGATTTAAATAATAGAACAGAAAGTGAATTTAGAATAATAGTCATAAAATTAATCGCTGGGCTTGAACAGTATAGAAGACAGCAGAGAATCTCTTGCTACAGAGATCAAGGGACTAAGGAACAGTCAGGAGGAACTGAAAAACGCTTTAAACGAAATGCAAAACAAAATGGAAACGACGATGGCTCAGATTGAAGAGGCGGAGGAGAGAATAGGTGAACTAGAAGATAAAGTTATGGAAAAAGAGGAAGATGAGAAAAAGAGAGATAAAAAAAATCCAGGAGTATGAGGGGAAAATCAGAGAACTAAGTGATACACTAAAAAGAAATAATATACGCATAATTGGTATCCCAGAGGAGGAAGAGAGAGGGAAAGGTGCTGAAGGGGTACTTGAAGAAATTATAGCTGAGAACTTCCCTGAACTGGGGAAGGAAAAAGGCATTGAAATCCAAGAGGCACAGAGAACTCCCTTCAGACGTAACTTGAATCGATCTTCTGCACGACATATCATAGTGAAACTGGCAAAATACAAGGATAAAGAGAAAATTCTGAAAGCAGCAAGGGATAAATGTGCCCTAACATATAAAGGGAGACCTATAAGACTCGTGACTGATCTCTCTACTGAAACTTGGCAGGCCAGAAAGGATTGGCACGAGATCTTCAATGTGTTGAACAGAAAAAATATGCAGCTGAGAATACTTTATCCAGCAAGTCTGTCATTTAGAATAGAAGGAGAGATAAAGGTCTTCCCAAACAAACAAAAACTGAAGGAATTCGTCACCACTAAACCAGCCCTACAAGAGATCCTAAGGGGGATCCTGTGAGACAAAGTACCAGAGACATCGCTACAAGCATAAAACATACAGACATCACAATGACTCTAAACCCGTATCTTTCTATAAGAACACTGAATGTAAATGGATTAAATGTGCCAACCAAAAGACATAGGGTATCAGAATGGATAAAAAAACAAGACCCATCTATTTGCTGTCTGCAAGAGACTCATTTTAGACCTTTAGGACACCTTTAGATTGAGAGTGAGAGGATGGAGAACTGTTTATCATGCTACTGGAAGCCAAAAGAAAGCTGGAGTAGCCATACTTATATCAGACAAACTAGATTTTAAATTAAAGGCTGTAACAAGAGATGAAGATGGGCATTATATAATAATCACAGGGTCTATCCATCAGGAAGAGCTAACAATTATAAATGTCTATGCGCCGAATACCAGAGCCCCCAAATATATAAAACAATTACTCATAAACATAAGCAACCTTATTGATAAGAATGTGGAAATTGCAGGGGACTTTAACACCCCACTTACAGAAATGGATAGATCATCTAGACACACAGTCAATAAAGAAACAAGGGCCCTGAATGATACATTGGATCAGATGGACTTGACAGATATATTTAGAACTCTGCATCCCAAAGCAACAGAATATACTTTCTTCTCAAGTGCACATGGAACATTCTCCAAGATAGATCATATACTGGGTCACAAAACAGCCCTTCATAAGTATACAGATATTGAAATTATACCATGCATACTTTCAGACCACAATGCTATGAAGCTTGAAATCAACCACAGGAAAAAGTCTGGAAAACCTCCAAAAACAGGGAGGTTAAAGAACAGCCTACTAACGAATGAGTGGGTCAACCAGGCAATTAGAGAAGAAATTAAAAAATATATGGAAACAAATGAAAATGAAAATACAACAATCCAAACGCTTTGGGATGCAGCGAAGGCAGTCCTGAGAGGAAAATACATTGCAATCCAGGCCTATCTCCAGAAACAAGAAAAATCCCAAATACAAAATCTAACAGCACACCTAAAGGAAATAGAAGCAGAACAGCAAAGGCAGCCTAAACCCAGCAGAAGAAGAGAAATAATAAAGATCAGAGCAGAAATAAACAATATAGAATCTAAAAAAACTGTAGAGCAGATCAACGAAACCAAGAGTTGGTTTTTTGAAAAAATAAACAAAATTGACAAACCTCTAGCCAGGCTTCTCAAAAAGAAAAGGGAGATGACCCAAATAGATAAAATCATGAATGAAAATGGAATTATTACAGCCAATCCCTCAGAGATACAAACAATTATCAGGGAATACTATGAAAAATTATATGCCAACAAATTGGACAACCTGGAAGAAATGGACAAATTCCTAAACACCCACACTCTTCCAAAACTCAATCAGGAGGAAATAGAAAGCTTGAACAGACCCATAACCAGCGAAGAAATTGAATCGGTTATCAAAAATCTCCCAACAAATAAGAGTCCAGGACCAGATGGCTTCCCAGGGGAGTTCTACCAGACGTTTAAAGCAGAGATCATACCTATCCTTCTCAAGCTATTCCATGAAATAGAAAGGGAAGGAAACCTTCCAGACTCATTCCATGAAGCCAGTATTACTTTGATTCCTAAACCAGACAGAGACCCAGTAAAAAAAGAGAAGTACAGGCCAATATCCCTGATGAATATGGATGCAAAAATTCTCAATAAGATACTAGCAAATCGAATTCAACAGCATATAAAAAGAATTATTCACCATGATCAAGTGGGATTCATTCCTGGGATGCAGGGCTGGTTCAACATTCGCAAATCAATCAACGTGATACATCACATTAATAAAAGAAAAGAGAAGAACCATGTGATCCTGTCAATCGATGCAGAAAAGGCCTTTGACAAAATCCAGCACCCTTTCTTAATAAAAACCCTTGAGAAAGTCAGGATAGAAGGAATATACTTAAACATCATAAAAGCCATTTATGAAAAGCCCACAGCTAACATCATGCTCAATGGGGAAAAACTGAGAGCTTTTTCCCTGAGATCAGGAACACGACAGGGATGCCCACTCTTATCGCTGTTGTTTAACATAGTGTTGGAAGTTCTAGCATCAGTAATCAAACAAAAGGAAATCAAAGGCATCCAAATTGGCAAAGATGAAGTCAAGCTTTCGCTTTTTGCAGACGACATGGTATTATACATGGAAAATCCGATAGACTCCACCAAAAGTCTGCTAGAATTGATACATGAATTCAGCAAAGTCTCAGGATACAAAATCAATGTACAGAAATCAGTTGCATGCTTATACACTGACAATGAAGCAACAGAAAGACAAATAAAGAAACTGATCCCATTCACAATTGCACCAAGAAGCATAAAATACCTAGGAATAAATCTAACCAAAGATGTAAAAGATCTGTATGCTGAAAACTATAGAAAGCTTATGAAGGTAATTGAGGAAGATATAAAGAAATGGAAAGACATTCCCTGCTCATGGATTGGAAGAATAAATATTGTCAAAATGTCAATACTACCCAAAGCTATCTACACATTTAATGCAATTCCAATCAAAATTGTACCAGCATTCTTCTCGAAACTAGAACAAGCAATTCTAAAATTCATATGGAACCACAAAAGGCCCCGAATAGCCAAAGTAATTTTGAAGAAGAAGACCAAAGCAGGAGGCATCACAATCCCAGACTTTAGCCTCTACTACAAAGCTGTCATCATCAAGACAGCATGGTCTTGGCACAAAAACAGACACATAAACCAATGGAATAGAATATAAACCCCAGAACTAGACCCACAAACGTATGACCAACTAATCTTTGACAAAGCAGGAAAGAACATCCAATGGAAAAAAGTCTCTTTAATAAATGGTGCTGGGAAAACTGGACAGCAACATGCAGAAGGTTGAAACTAGACCACTTTCTCACACCATTCACAAAAATAAACTCAAAATAGATAAAGGACCTGAATGTGAGACAGGAAACCATCAAAACCCTAGAGGAGAAAGCAGGAAAAGACCTCTCTGACCTCAGCCGTAGCAATCTCTTACTCGACACATCCCCAAAGGCAAGGGGATTAAAAGCAAAAATGAATTACTGGGACCTTATGAAGATAAAAAGCTTCTGCACAGCAAAGAAAACAACCAACAAAACTAAAAGGCAACCAACGGAATGGGAAAAGATATTTGCAAATGACATATCAGACAAAGGGCTAGTATCCAAAATCTATAAAGAGCTCTCCAAACTCCACACCCGAAAAACAAATAACCCAGTGAAGAAATGGGCAGAAAGCATGAATAGACACTTCTCTAAAGAAGACATCCGGATGGCCAACAGGCACATGAAAAGATGCTCAACGTCGCTCCTTATCAGGGAAATACAAATCAAGAGCACACTCAGATATCACCTCACGCCAGTCAGAGTGGCCAAAATGAACAAATCAGGAGACTATAGATGCTGGAGAGGATGTGGAGAAACGGAAACCCTCTTGCACTGTTGGTGGGAATGCAAATTGGTGCAGCCGCTCTGGAAAGCAGTGTGGAAGTTCCTCAGAAAATTATAAATAGACCTACCCTATGACCCAGCAATAGCACTGCTAGGAATTTACTCAAGGGATACAGGAGTACTGATGCATAGGGGCACTTGTACCCCAATGTTTATAGCAGCACTCTCAACAATAGCCAAATTATGGAAAGAGCCTAAATGTCCATCAACTGATGAACGGATAAAGAAATTGTGGTTTATACACAGTGGAGTACTACATGGCAATGAGAAAGAACGAAATATGGCCCTTTGTAGCAACGTAGATGGAACTGGAGAGTGTGATGCTAAGTGAAATAAGCCATACAGACAAAGACAGATACCATATGTTTTCACTCTAATGTGGATCCTGAGAAACTTAACAGAAACCCATCGGGGAGGGGAAGGAAAAGAAAAAAAGAAAAAACAGGTTAGAGTGGGAGAGAGCCAAAGCATAAGAGACTGTTAAAAACTGAGAACAAACTGAGGGTTGATGGGGGGTGGGAGGGAGGGGAGGGTGGGTGATGGGTATTGAGGAGGACACCTTTTGGGATGAGCACTGGGTGTTGTATGGAAACCAATTTGACAATAAATTTCATATATTGAAAAAAAAAAGAAATAACTCATTGTGGTTTTAACTTGAATTTACCTGATGACTGGTGATTTTGGGCATCTTTTTGTGTATCTTTTTTTGATAAACATTTATTCAAATCTTGCCTATTTTTATGGGGTTAGTTGCATTTTTGTTAATTTTTGAGAGCTCTTTATGTAGTCTGGGTATAAGTGTATGTCATATATGCGTAATATGATTGTTATCTTTGTATTCTGTAGGTTTTCATTTTATTAATGAGTATCTTTTCATTTTTTGGATGAAGTCTAATTTACCTTTTTTTTTTCCTTTTAATTTTATCATCTGTCCTTTCCGGGACCAGAAATCTACTTAGGAGATCTTTTCACCAATCAGTGTCATAAAGATTTTCTCCATTTTCTTGTAGCTCTTTTATAGTTTTAGCCTATAGCCTTAGGACAATGATGAACATTGACGTAATTTCTGTGTATGTTGTGCTGATCAAGGTTAATTTTTTTTCAAAATAGTTACACAATTGTTCCATTACCAAATATCGAAAATACTGACCTTTAGTCACTAATATTGTATGTTTGGTAAAAACCAATTACTATCTACATATGAGTCTATTTATGAACTCTATTCAATTCCACTGCTCTCTTTGTATATCCTGTGTTAATACCACACTATTTAGATTATTATAGCTTTATAGTATGTCTTAAAATCGAGGAGTAGCAGACATCTCCCAATTGTGTTTATCTTTTTAATAATTATTTTAGCTATTCCATATTTTTTTGCATTTCCATAGAAATATTAGTATCAGCTTACAAATTTCCTTCAAAATTGTCTGCAGGGAGGTGGAGAGATTGCATTAAACCTATAAATTAATTTAGAGAAAACTTGAGCACAATGTTAGCTGTGGGTTTGTCATATACAGTCTTTGTTATGTTGAGGCATATTCTCTCCGTACCCACTTTGTTGAGAGTTTTTATTGAGTCTTCTAATTTTACAGTATTGAGTCTTTTAATAGTTCAGCATGCTATATCTCTTTATTTAGGATTTCTTAAGTGTAACACAAACTTTATCATTTTCAATGGACCCACACTCTTGGTTTTTTTTATGTTTATTTACTTTTGAGAGAGAGAGATAAACCTAGTGTGAGCAGGGGAGGGGCAGAGTGAAAGGGAGACACAGAATCCAAAGCAGGTTCCAGGCACTGAGCTGTGAGCACAGAACGCGACTCAAGGTTTGAACTCGTGAACTGTGAGATCATGACCTGAGCTGAAGTTGGACACAACCTACTGAACCACACAGACACCCCTGAACCCATACTCTTTTAATTCTGCTAGATATATAGTGAGTTTCTAAGATAACTCTATCAAATATTACTTTTTTGGTAGCCAAACAAATGAAATAATTGTATTTCCTGTCTATTAACTAGCAAAATCACAATGATGTCCTGAGCCTTAGGCACCGAATACACTAAACGTATTTCTAAAGATCAGAAGTGATGAAATTCTACTTGGAGGAGCATATGGTATTTGAACTCATATAAACTAGATGTTTACATTTTTTTTTGATTCACATTAGTTCACATTTACTGTCTAGTGTACATTAAGCATCATTCTAGAAGTTAGAGATATAGCAGTGAACTAAAGCCAAATTCCTATATTTGTGGTACTTTAATTCTGAACTTTTATGGTGATAAAGCATCAATTCATACATCAGGTAGATTATATAGTCAGGTGGTAACAATTCAAAGTAAGTCATGGAGCAAGATCAAATCATTAATATGTGGAACAAAAGGATACTCTGAAGATTGTACTCATTAATGGAGAAGAGGCTTTATATTATAGTCATATAAATATTATCAGCTTCATACAGAGCTATGTATTAACATTTTGAAAATCTAAAATTGAAAGGATGGATGGCTCTAAACCATCATTCATATCTCAGTGATAGCATTGAGGGAAAACTTTGATAGTAAACTAGTTTTAAAAACCTGTTTAACAGCATTAATCATTAAAATGACCTTAATTATATAGCACTGAAGTTTGAAAATATGGAATAATATGTACTGGAAATTATAATGTGATTCACCCTGGGTTTAACTTTAGATTCTAAAAAAAAAGTCATAGTAATTCAACTGAAATTTTGTTTGACCTATGTCTAATTGATGCTGAACCACTAAATATGTGACTGGTAAGCGTGACAGTTTCATTGTATGTTTCTGGCTACAGTGATTTACAATAAAACTTTCTGGAAAACATAAAACTGAATGGCATTTTTGACATTAGAACTAGGGAAATGCAACAAAATACTTCAGTGAAAGTCACACTATGCTTAATGCTGTGGATGTTTTTTTTAAGTTTATTGATTTTGAGAGAGAGAGAGAGAGAATGAGACAGAGAGGAGCGAGTGAGCATGAGCAGGGGAGGAGCAGACAGAGAAGGAGAAAGAGAAAATCCCAAGCAAGCTCCATGCTGAGCCCTATGATGCGTAGCTCAGTCTCAGTGACAGTGAAATCCTGACCTGAGCCAAAATCAAGAATCAGATGCTTGGGGCGCCTGGATGGCTCAGTTGGTTGAGGGTCCGACTTCAGCTCAGGTCATGATCTCGCGGTTTGTGAGCCTGAGCCCCGTGTCAGCCTCTGTGCTCATAGCTCAGAGCCTGGAACCTGCTTCAGATTCTGTGTCCCCCTCTCTCTCTGCCCCACCCCTGCTTGTGCTCTGTCTCTCTGTCTTTCAAAAATGAATAAACATTAAAAAAATTAAAAAAAAAAGAGTCAGATGCTTAACCAACTGAGCCACTCAGGTGTCTCACTACTGCTGTGGGAGATAGCATTTTAAAGAGATAAACTCTAATGTTGCTAATAATATCATCCTCCTTAACATAGCCCTCCATTACTCATTTTCAATATGGATTTAAGAGTATTTTGGAAGGCAAGCTTTAAAATTCATTTAGGAATATAAACCTTTAAATTAATATTTATTACTTAGTGTATGTAAAATTTTATTACATAAATTATTTTATTTAATCCTTTCAGGAACCCTATAAAGTCAATATTGCCATCATCCATTTCATAAATAAGAAACTGAAGTTTAGGGAAATTAATTTATTCTTCTAGTTTCACAGCTGGTAAGAGAGAGAGCTGGCACTTGGGTTCAAGCACATCTAGATTCAAAGTTCATGTTCTTCCACCTTGCACGATTCTGGGCAACAGTTAATGCATGGTAAATGACAAAAGAAGGGTTTTATTCTTCCGAAAATGAAAGTTTCCAAAATAAGCCTTTTAAAAAGCTGTATCATTATCAGTGGATTTGCTTAAGAAGTTGAAGGAAATAATATAGTATGTAATGGAATGTAGTTGATTACCTTAGTTCTTCTCTTAAAGAACTTGAAATTTCTTAAATGCTATTACCCATTTTAAAGGGAATACTTCTGAGTATCTTTTATGCCATTATGATTTAAATATTTTTGGTTAATTTATTAATATAGAATTATAAGTTCAAGCTAATTGTAAAAGGAGAACAAAGCTAACAGGAAAACTGTATCATTGTTGCTACTGAACTAACACAAAAATAATGCTATTGGTGCTTTAAATGAGAAAAAAATAAAATTAACAATATATATTAACATACTGCTGTGAGAAAAATGAATAATAAGCACAGCATTAAAGCACAATAAAAATAAAGACATATAATAGACATTTTGAGTTCCAAAATAATAGGAGTTTAGAATAAATTTTATTTAGCTTTAAAATAACTTTGAAGTGCTTGTTATTGTAAAAATCAAAAATATTGAATTTAAACTTATCACATCTGTGGATAATGAAATAGTTCTTGTTGCCATTTTGAAGAGGCAGTTAAATTGAAATGTTTTTAAATTTGAGGAAAAAGACTGATGAAAATGGGGAAGTGAGTTAAATTTTAGATTAAATGTAATATATTCATGGAAGGATCTTAGGATACTTTTATTGCTCCAAATAAGATTTATAAGGGGCTGAGAATAGACTAGTGCAGATCCATCAATAGCACATTATCAGTAGGAGATAGTTTTCAACATAGCCCAGAAGATTAGGGAAGGACACACAGAAAGTTAAAGAAGATATTCAGAAGAATAACAGGAGAGTAGATTTATATGGTAACTTTCATAAAGTAATGACTTTGAAGTGCCTTTAAGAAGAGAGAGATAGCAAGTCAACTGTTTTTCATGTACATTTAAAGTAATAGGCCCAACGGCCCAGGAATAAGAAATTGTGGAGAGAGCTGCACAGGGCAGAAACATGCAAAGGGAGGTATGTCCAAATGTATACCACTCCAGTATTCTATGATCCATGCTAGACTGCTAGCCCTGGAAGTGAAGTTTTAGAAGTAGTTCAAGGCAAACATGGGTATGTTCCATACCTCTCCCTTGGTCATAGGAAACTAACATAGTATTAGAAAAATAGAAAACTAACTCCGTTTCTCGAGATGATGGAATAAATCAGTACTACTGTTTCCTTCTGGTTGCGGTGGGTACAATATTTTGTTTGGAAATGCCTTAAGTTGTGTTCTCTTCTCATCTGATCTCACATTTAGTCCAAATCTCATGATCTGTCTTGAAGGCAGCCATATGGCTGGCTGTGGCTTGAAGCTCTCAGTAGCAGTGACCAGCCCATTTGCAGGCCAACACTATAGAGTGATTTTATGATGATATAGTCTAAGCAGGACAGTTAAAAAATCATTTCAGTACCGAAGTGTAGCAGGTGAGGATTTAAATAGACTCAAAAATAAAAACTTAATCTTTTTTTTATTCTGTTAATAACTGGAGATGTACCCTCTTAAAATTTTAAGGGTGCAGTACAGTATTGTTGACTATAGGTACAATGTTGTACAATAGATCTCTAGAAAGTATTCATCTTGATTAACTGAAACTTTATGCCAGTTGATTAGTAACTCTTCACTGCCCCCTACCTCCAGCCCTGGAAACCACCATTTCACTCTGATTCCAGGCGTTTGGTTATTTTAGATAGCTCATATAAGTGGAATCATGCAGTATTTGTCCCTGTGTCCGGCTCATTTTATTTAGCCTAATGTCCTCAAAGTTCATGCATGTTGTCACGTAATACAAAGTTCCCTTCTTTTTACAAGCTTAATAATATTCCATTGTATGTATACCACATTTTCTTTACCCGTTCATCTCTTGAGGGACATTTCGGTTGTTTCTGAATCTTAACTATTGTGAATAGTGTTTCACTGAAAAAAAATAAAGAGCATGGGAGTGTTTGTATTCCTTTGAGATCATGATTTCAATTCTTTCAGATAAATAAATAGTAGTAGGATTTCTAAAGTTTCTTTTCTATAATTGAAGAGATTTTTCAAATCTGTTTTTCAGTGTTCAATTCAATGTTTCAGTTTTCTAGACTTTCTATTTTGAGCACCCCTTATCAGTCCCTTGCCAGCTCCTCTGTGGTGCACAACTCCAGGCAAGCCCTACACAAAGACCATGCCGTGCAAAGTGTCTCCCAGAGCTCTGCAATGCAGTGCCCTGCTATCCTGTCAGGATGAAAACAGTAAATTCAGCCAGTTCAGGACTGCTAGCCTTACACCCCATTCTTCCTGAAGTTGTTTCTAAATAAAAAGGCATGGGTACCAACATCTGATTTTGGGGGTGTCATTTGTCCTTGCTTACTTCTCTGAAATATTGTCTCATGGTTGATTGGCCGTAAGTTTTTCTTACATTAGGACTCTAAAGGTTTTCTCTCCAAAGATTTTAATGTTTCATCAGTAGCCTTATCTCTCTGGACTCTGCCAACAGCATTTGCCAGCAGCTGCTGGTGGATTAAGTGCAAGTTGGTAATTTGACACCTGAAGTACTAAATGAATGTGTTCTCCTAATCCTTGTTCAGTAGGGTTGTCATTTTATGAAATTTCACTTCATCTATTGTTAACTCTAAGCTGAAGCTTAACACATAAATGACTGATTTGGATCATATGCATTCTTTGAAGCTGTAATTAGAATTGTTATTTACCACTATTGCTTTCCTGTCTCTTCTAGTAAACTATATTTTTATCTATCTATCCATCCATCTATCTCATTTTTGTGTAATAAAAACTAACTTTAACTCATTGATTTCTTCTTTAGTGTAACCTTAGACCAATATTTAAGAGTGAATATACACTCCTCTAAACCCTGCTGATAAGTAATTGTCAGTCTGGGCAAGTCACTTAACCTTTCTGGATCACAATTTCTTCATATGCAAAAATGATTTTGGAACAGATAATCTCTAAAATTTCCCTAAAATCTATAATTCTATGAATATGGTGCTCACTTATTGACATGTTGATACTTAAGTATAGATAGTTGCTACATAGGACATTGCTCAGCTGCTGGCTTTGGAGTCAGAGCTACTGTAGTAGTTACAGTACGATTTAGGGCCAGGAAAGTGATTGAATCAAAGTACCTTTTGCTCAGCAGACCTGAACAGTGCTATACTAAGTGGTACCAAGGTTTAAATAAGAAGCCTCATTTGGAGGTAGGATCTATATTTCATAGCTAAATAAATGACAACAACAAAAACAAAAATTCACAGAAATGGAAACAAGGAGTCTTAGGAAATGATTTTGTAGAATAAGAAGGGAACTAAATCTTTTAGGGTCTTATATCAGTGTTAAGACATTAGTAATAAAACAATTAACAGGTGAGAGACATTGAAATGTTTTAGGCAAGGGAGTGACGTAGTTAGCTTTGAGTTTTAGGTTAATTATACTTATGGCAATAAAAGTGGATTGAAAAAGGCTATCCCAGTGGAACAGAAAAGGGAAGAGACAGGTCTCAACAGAGGCAGTGGTTGGGGAGACTGGATCACAAGCAGATCCAGTTATAAACAGCCATCAAAGAGGGTGTGAGGGGAAATTGTGGAACCAAAGGTGGACACTGCATTCTTCAGTTCTTCATTCATGGCTTTCCTATATCTTCAATCAGACTGTACTCAACTTGAGATTGAGCCTATGATACCTATTTCATTTTTATCCCCCATAACTTCTAGCAGAGACTGGATTCAGTTTTTGCTCAGTAAATATTTTTCATTTGTCTTCACCAATTACACCAGAATAAGATCTCTACAAGCCAGTATTTTGACCTGATAGTATTTTGTATACTTGTGTGCTGTCAACCTTTTCCAGAGGCTTCCTGACATGATATTGACAATTACTAGAAGCTTTGTGAAATTAGGCCCTCATTATCATAACATCAATAAACCTGACTTGATAATAGCTATTGATATCAATAAAGTTTAAGTGTTTTACCCATTATGTGTCACTGGAATGCTAACTGACATTAATACTAATAATATTTTTTAAAGTTTTTTTTTTTAATCTTTATTTTTTTTTTTTATATAGTCAGGGTTATTGTTGGGAAAGAGAGAGACAGAGCATGAACGGGGGAGGGGCAGAGAGAGAGGGAGACACAGAATCGGAAACAGGCTCCAGGCTCCGAGCCATCAGCCCAGAGCCCGACGCGGGGCTCGAACTCACGGACCGCGAGATCGTGACCTGGCTGAAGTCGGACGCTTAACCGACTGCGCCACCCAGGCGCCCCTTAATCTTTATTTTTGAGAGAGAGAGAGAGAGAGAAAGAGCATGAGCAGGGGAGGAGCAGAGAGAGAGGGAGACAGAGAATTGGAAGCAGGCTCCAGCCTCTGAGCTATCAGCACAGAGCCTGATGTGGGGCTCCAACCCACAAGCCCTGACATCATGACCTGAGCCAAAGTCGGATGCTTAACTGACTGAGCCGCCCAGGTGCCCCATGACTGTTTTTTTTAATGCTGTTTTATGAACTCGTGTTCTCCATGAAGGCAAGGAGAACACTTCACATAACTTCTCTATTTTCTCTATCTCAGTATATAAAATAGACTAGAATCTTTTTAAAGTTTCAAACTTGTCTTTTCACTATAAATATATTAAACTGTGGCATAAATGCATATGTACATAATGTTTGTGATTCATTGGCTTTGACCAATGGCTCCCAAACTCACAGGGCTACTTAAGTAGCAAAGTTCATGAAATAGTCTCATTAGTTAAAAAAACCCTGATTAATTGTTTAAAATATAAACACATACACACACATTTATGTTTATGGGAAAATTATTATTCAGTATGTGCCAATTGGTGGATCAAATCCTTTAAGACATAAAATTTAATGTAAATAAATACTAAATAGAATCCTTGGAAGTAAAAAAAAAAAAAAAAAAAAAAGGATCCCAGACATAGATAACATAATTCAAGCTCTCTGGGTTCATACCTAATCAGAAAACAAGTAGATGGAGGGGATTCCTCAACATATGTCCATTAAGCAACACTGTGCATCACGAATTGTTTTTGGTGCCCATGATATATCAGTGAGCAGAACAGAAGCAGATCTCTTCTTAGTGGAGCTTATGTTCTAGTGAGAATGAGATTTTATACAGTACTGCCAAAAGGCAATTTATTGGATTGTGCTGAGTTGTGGAGTTAAGAAATATTGATGATCTAAAAAGGAGGAGGAAGTGTCTCAATGATAATATTAAAAATGGCTATAGGAATCAGAACACAATAGAGATTTCTGGGTAGCTGTCATAAATGCACTGTTTCTATTAGTAATTTTCTGCAAAGCCTGTCTCCTTTTCTCTCTAACAATTTCTATTTCTTGATGTGATGACTCTTTGCAAGGCAGGGTACTTCTCATTTCCAGAGAACTATATCATTCCTCTGGTGACTGAAGTTATTTGTGGGTGGCCTATTTTATGCCTCTTCTCTTCCACCTAAGTGAAATTGTACTATATGCTGTGTGCAATTTATCGATTAACTGTACTATGAAAGGTATAGGGAATGATACATGCTGATGACCTGCATGAGGGTTTGCTTCTGTTAAGCTATATGCTCTTGTTTCTTTTAAGACAAAATATCAAGTAAAAGTTCTGTTGGAAATTTTATCTCTGAAATCTACTCCTTTCAAAGAAAACAAATCCATAATCTATAGGCAATTTGTGGCTTTCTCATGAAAGCACTGTGACATCAAAAGTGGCTCCATTTAATTTTATTTGGATGAGTAACAATATTTTACAATAAAATTTCATTTACTGACATGCCTATAGAGATGCTAGAATGTTAGACAAGAGATATATACTTTTAAAAAAAAAACAGGTGAGGTGGTATACTGAACTATCCTGATAATTATAGCTAAAAGAACATGCATCTTGTAGAGAAATTTGACCAGCATAATACAGATCACATGTCTACATGAAATAAACTTATCAGGCTGTTACTGAATTATTCTCATTTATAGACATAGCTTTAAAGCAAATATCACTAATTGCATGTATATGGTATTAATGTTTAATCACCCTGGTATTTCATTATCAATGATTGTCATATGTGAATTTTGCTTTTGGAATTTTAATTCTGACAACCATAAACCAATGAAGAAAATGCATTATAATTTTTTTTTACATTTCTTCATTTTTGAGAGATAGAGAGAGACGGAGCACAAGCAGGGGAAGGGCAGAGAGAGAAGGAGACACAGAATCTGAAGCAGGCTCCAGGCTCTGAGCTGTCAGCACAGAGCCTGATGCGGAGCTCGAACTCACAAACCACAAGATTATGACCTGAGCCAAGTCGGACTCTTAACCGACTGAGCTACTCAGGCACCCCTGAAGAAAATACATTATAAAATATTATATATCATTCATGTTTATTGAGGTTGGACATGGTCACAAAGGGACTCAAACTATTTAAGGAGATCTCTGGTTTGCCATTATGCATAAGTGTGTATGTAGTTCATTTCAATAATCTTTTACATGCAAGTGTTCTACTCATCAAGTAGTTTCAATATTTTATAACAAATTATGAAAGCATAGAGGTAGTATGAAATGAATTCATTCAAAAACTGAAATGGATGAAGGAGATAAGGAGTTGTCTTGCTTAGACTATTGGTTAGTTTACATTATAGGTAGAAAAAAGTGTATTTTTTATGTTTCTCAGAGGCTGGGGTGACGAAACTGCTCTGGGCTAGATTTCTCCCCAGTTAGTGGTTTCAGGGGGACAGATTATACTTCTCAGGATTCTGTGTAGGAAGAGTGAGAAGAGAATCAGAAAAGATGGGATCATATGAAGGGGTGGGACCTAACACCTCTTCTGTAACCTCCAAATCTTTAGTGAATTTAATTAAAGTCACAAGATGCATGACTTAGTAAATTTTTCTAAATAGATACCGAAACGAAATGGCAGGAACAGAGATAAGAAAACAGTGGTGAAGTAAATAGGCATGAATAGAAAATAGAACATTTATAGTGCCCCAAGTTGTGATAATAGAGTTTGGATGAAGATCACAAGAGAGACGTTGACTCCATTTCACATGGATTATTTTATAATTATTATACTATATTATATTGTGTAATATTATATTATCTTGTGTAATATTATATTATATTATATTATATCATTATACTATATATTATATTATATTGTATATATTTCATAATTATATTAAGCAGCAACCACATTTATTCTGCCTACCTATGGCTCTCTTCTCACCTCTGTGACTTGAGTTATCTTTTATATTCAATAACTTGTCAGATGCTCTTTTTTCATAAAGCCATACTTCCAGCAGGTATCCAAATAGTTATAATTTATTATTGCTACTTATTGGTATTTTTGTGCTAATTTTCTTATTTAATTTAGCAATGCTGGGTGCATGTCTTCTATTTTGGCACTCTGTAGAACATGTGTTTAAATTTTTTTTTAAAGTTTATTTATTTATTCTGAGAGAGAGACAGAGAAAGTACAAATGTGGGTGGGGGGACAGAGAGAGAGGGAGAGAGAGAGAACCCCAAGCAGGCTCAGTGCTGTCAGAGCAGAGCCCAACACAGGGCTCAAACTTATGAACCGTGAGATCATGTGTGACCTGAGCTGAAACCAAGAGTCAGATGCTTAACTGACTGAGCCACACAGGTGCCCCATATAGAACATTTGTTTAATGATAACTGTAGTAACAAAGGACTTTACATTTACCACCATTCAATCTTGGCTTAATAAGAAGTGAAGCATGCTGCCTTTTTACCACAGCTGCATTCACCAGCAATGCATACCGCCCAAAACAGAATCAGCACAAAATAATGTGCTTTTTATTTACAATTTAACTGATTACAAGGAATCCACAAAATATGCAAAGTTAAGGACGTTGTTAACATTTATGAGTTTATATACTAAGAGTGTGGGTTCAGAAGAGAGTCGCATAATCAGAAACTTGCCAGTGCAGATCTTCAGGGTCATATTCAATATTTGTGTCTATAAATCCAGGTTTTCCCGGCCAGCTATACATAGACAAAGGTATCTTGAAACAAAAATAATTCTGGGGTCTTTTGCTGCATGTATACCCACAGAAAGTCCCTCTCTCTTTTCTTCTTTTTCCTTAGAGGATTATTTCTCTCTTCATTTAGCAGCTCCTCATTCAGTATCTTCTCTTTTGTAAGAAAGGCCACCTTCCATGATGAACTCCTGTCTCTGCCTATACTATGATGTGAGTAGCAATTTCTTTCATTAACAAAGTAAAATGCAATAACAAGACAAGTCTAATCTTTCTAAAGTACCCTGCTACATTTAATACCGTCATTTATTTCACATTGGAGATGTCTAATTAAATAGATGTAAACAGATAAGGGATTGAATTAAGAGATTGGTTCTCCCAGATGGTGTGCTACTTGGTCACAATTAAATTCTGATTTTTTCTTTGGCTACCCAGCCTTTCTTGGATTGTACTAGGCTATTCTTCCTTCATTGTGTTGTATTTTTGTGGTGAAGCCACTACAGAGGTCCCCAGTCTTAAACAAGAAAAGGAATCTTTTTAAAGCCTAGGGACTTTGAGAACAAATATGTTTATTTCAGGGGAAATCATACCTGAGAAGACCTAGGATGAATGTGGCAGTGAAAAGCAAATACTGCTTTAGAGAGTAGCCAGTTCAAGTAAAAGGAAGGAACAGAGATGAGGAAGCCCTAAAGCCTGGGAAAAAGCCAGAGGCCAACTATTTCCTCCAGAACTGAGAATCAGCAGGAACTAAAGAAAGCAGAGACAAGTGGTGACAGCTGACTCAGTAACAAACCCGATTAAGGTTCTTGAGCTTCCAGGTATCTTCTTCCCTTCTTTCCTTTCTCCATAAGTTCTAGCCATCCTTCATAGACCCTGTTCCCAGTATTTAAGGAGCAATACCTTGTGCCAGACTTTGGGCTAAGAGTGCTGGGAATATAAGGTGACAGTGACTTTAAGAAGCTAAGTGACACATTGGGGCGCCTGGGTGGCTCAGTCGATTAAGCCTCTGACTTCGGCTCAGGTCATGATCTCGCGGTCCGTGGGTTCAAGCCCCGCGTCGGATTCTGTGCTGACAGTTCAGAGCCTGGAGCCTGTTTCAGATTCTGTGTCTCCCTCTTTCTCTGACCCTCCCCTGTTCATGCTCTCTCTCTCTCTGTCTCAAAAATAAATAAATGTTAAAAAAAAAATTTAAAAAAAAGAAGCTAAGTGACACCAATTATAAAAGTATGAGATGGTGAGGACAGGATGCTTGAGGGGCATGTAGAAAGTAATACATCTCAGGATTAAGAATAAGTTAACCTTTCTCAGATATAGGTGGAGAGTATGATGCCTTTAGGGGCTTGCAAGAAAGCCAGTTTGATTAGAACCCAGAGTACTTGGTTGTGTGTGCTAGAGACAGCAGTGCAGCAGAGGGGTGCATTACATGGCAAAGTGTAGAGAAACAAAGTTTGAAAGATAAACAGGGACTGGTGGTAAAGATGTTCAAAAAAATATAATTTACACATTATCCAGAGGACAATGGATAACTGTTCAAGTATTTTAATTAAAAAGTGACATGATTAGATTTGGGTTTTTGCAAGATTACTTTGGCTGCCCTGTAGAGAGAGGATCAAGAGGAAATGAAATCTATCTATTATTCATTAAAGTATTGAAATTGGTCAGGGAGCATCTTCACAGACATCTCTTCATTTACTTAAAAAAATTAAGAGAGAGTGAAGATTTTGTTTTGTGATTTAGAAACACCATAGTTAAAAAAAGGAATCATCGTAGTTAAAAAAAAATAAAAATAGAAAAAGCAACCGCATTTGTGCATGTATGGGGCTTACTTCTCAGATTTGAGAATTACTTTTATAGCAATTTCTTTATCCCATAAATCTCTAGACTCACACACACACACACACACACACACACACACACACACACACACAGTTTCTATCACAAAAGCAACAATTATCATTCCCATTTGCATTTGTTCTAAAAAATAAATGAAAGGGGTTAATACTGCCCTGCCCTTAGTGTCTTATCTGAAATGGAAATGGATCCATACTATGGTTTGTCATGATTACTGGTCAAAGCTTGACCAATATCTTCCATTTTAGAGACATCCTTTGTTATGAAGACCAAAAACATTTCAGCCTGTCTAACACTAAGCTCTCACATATTGCTTACAGACCCTCAACTGATAATAGTAATCATTCACCATATTTGGGTTGTAAAATGTACCAGTTTTCATCCAGGATTATTACTTCCTGCTTAAAGCACTTTATCAATAATAGTATAGTGATAAGAGCAACTTCAAGGGACTGATATGCGTTTGCATGTTGGAGCTTTTCTCTTTCCCAGACCAGTCATGGAGGCTGCATTTGGCTTTGCTTCCTCAGGAGAATTGTTTATAGCACAGAATTATCACACAATTTAACACAGCTGGCACGCTGGCCTCAAGAGAAAACCAAAAATGATTGGGTAAGATAAATGGCAGGTAGGTCAAACAGGCTAAGAAAGGGGCCTGGAGAATAGAGAATCTCATTATAAGTTTAAGATATTTTAAATCTCTGGAATTTTCTTTTCATACTCAGCTAAATTCTACTAAGATTGCAAAGTAATATTATTTGATTATTAGTCTTCCTCTGACCACATTTAATATACTTTTCAAAAAGCTCTTCCAATTTATTACCTCTTTTCATCTTTGTATGTCTTTTGAGATACAGAGTATAATATATTCTTGTCATTTGTCATTTGAAGACAATGAGGTGCAAAATATTAAATAACTTATCCAAGGTCATATAATTAATGAATAACATAACAATAATAAGACTCCAGTAAAAGTCCTAATCCTAGCCTCTTTCAACTCATTGGTGATCAAAACAGATTTTGTTATAATCATTAAGTTCTACAAACAATTAAAAACAGAGTCATTTAATTCATTGTCTGGGGTTTGATTATTTGAGCATCCCTTTCCACCACCTCCACAAAAAAGTGAACAAATACTAGCAAAGATGAGGAATATATTAGAATATGAAAAAAAATTTGATTTTGTGAAGAAATTTCTTATCAGCATCCAATTTCCTTGCTTTTCCTTTTTCTTGCTTTTCTATTTCCTTGGTTTCTGCTCCTATTTTATTCCTTCCCTCTACTTACTTTGAGTTTGTCTTCTTTTTGTAGCTTTTAAGGTGGAAATTTAGATATTTGACTTTAGATATTTCTTCTTTTCTGATATAAATATCTAAAGTTCTAGGTTTCCTCTAAGCGCTGTTTTAGATTTATCCTACAGATTTAGATAAGATGTATTTTCATTTTCATCCAGCTGAAAATAATTCCTAATTTTCCTTGATATTTATTTATTCATGTACTTTTAGAAGTGTGCAAATGTCCATATACATTAATATCCATACATATAAGGAATGTTCAGATGCATTTTGTTACGGATTACTAATTTAATTCATTTGTGGTCATAGAACATAGTTTGTATGATTACAATCATTTTAAATTTACTGAAAATTGTTGACAGAGCAGCCCAGGTGTATCTTGGAGAGCATTTCATATGCATTTGGAAGGAATATGTATTATGTAGTTGCTGAGTGGAGTGCACTAAAATGTCAATTAGATTCATACTTCTTTTGGATCCACTTGTTCTATGAATTACTGAGGCCGGGCTTTTGAAATTTCCAGCTCTTACTATGAATTTATTTATATCTTCTTAGATGTCTGTCAGTTTAGTTTTCTTTTATTTTGAAGCTCTTATTTTAGTTGCATTGACATTAGGGTTTTTATTTCTTCTTGAAGAGTTAGCCCTTTAATTTATTTTTTAAAATTTTTTTAATGTTTATTTATTTTTGAGAAAGAAAGAGACATAATGTGAGTGGGTTAGGGGCAGAGAGAGAGGGGGACACAGAATCCGAAGCAGGCTCCAGGCTCTGAACTGTCAGCACAGAGCCCGATGCGGGGCTCGAACTCATGAGCTGTGAGATCATGACCTGAGCCGAAGTCAGACACTCAACCGACTGAGCCACCCAGGTGCCCCAAGAGTTGGCCCTTTTAAATATATAGCCAGTTCTTATTATCCATGGTAGTTATGTTTTGTAATGTCACTGTGAATACTGAATTACTGGATACTGAACTATTGCTCCTAGGAAAAATATATACATATTAAGTACATATATGACATAGATTAAATCCTAAAAAACATGCCCTGGTAGATTTTACTCTCTTTTCTACAAAAGAGAAAAATGAAGCTTAAAAGTCTTAAGTGACTTGCCTGAGGTCACTCCACCAACAGGTGCTAGAGTTGGGATTTAAACCCTGTCTGTCTGGCCCCAGAGATGTAGCTTATTGTATTACACCACATTGCCCTTTACTATCTCTTTATTCTGATGATCTCAGTATGAGAGCTGCAACACAAAGGCAAAGCATTATTTTGTTCAACCTCAGCTTGGAATGTGCACATCAGAAGACTAAAATTATTCCCCACTCTGCACATGTCCACAGGTGACCATAAAATGATGGGTAATATTGATTTTGAGATTATAAATAAATTTTAGCCAGTAGCAAATTCACAATATGGAATCCACGTGTAATGAGGATCAACTGTATCTCAGTTTATAAACAAAAAGTTGATAGGTAATAACTAATAACCTTTGTTCTGAAGTCTGTTTTATCTGACCTTAAAATAGTCATTTTTCTTTTATTAGTGTTTTTTTCATGGTTTATATTTTCCATCATTTTACTTGTAATTTAAATGTGTATATATTTAGAGTGAGTTGCTTGTAGACAGCATATAGTTGGGTCTTTAATTTTTATAAAATCTGACAACTTTATTCTATTAATGTCTTATCCATTTATATTTAATATAATTACCATTATGATTTAAATATATCACATTGCTATTTATTTTCTATCTGTCTCATCTTTACTCATTCCTGTTTTTCCTCTTTTCCTTTTTTTTTTTTTTTTGCAATAAGTGATTTTTAGGATTACATTTTGTCTTCACTTGTTTATTATTTCTATACCTCTTTCTTTTGTTTCTTTACTTTTTTCTCTTGGGCAGTGGCTCATGTGGATTCTTGAGCCTCTTAAGGAGTCCATAAGGTAAAAATTATTTTCACAGTAATATTAAGAGTCATTTGCATTTCCCTTTCTTTATTTCACAAATTTACCAGATGGTTTTTGAGAAGGTATATGCCATATCATGTTATATTATTAAAGGTGAAGGAGATTTGAGAATCTGTTTTTTCTGAGGTCAACATTAAGGAAATTTGCAAAATGTGAAATAATGACATTTTTTCACTATTTTTTGTTTTGTTATAGTAATTTTCATTAAAATATGTTGTATATATATTACATGAGTCTATTACTAGTTTTAAGTAAACATTTAAAAATTAAATTATAATGTGATAAAAAACTGATAGATAAAATCCATATAAATAAGTTCTTTAGAATCTTCATAATTTTAAGAATATAAGGCTGCTCTAAGTTATACCAGATGTGTCTCTAACTTAGCACAGTCTGCTGCAAATATTATACTATATTGTATATAGTATAAGAGCATTGCAATGATATCTTTTTCTCATCTTCCATTTGTTTGGTGCTATTGTTATTATACACTTTATTTCTACATATGTCATGAACTCCACAGAACATTGTTAAGGTCTTCTCTTTAAACTGTCTTTTACCCACATATTTACTATTTCCAATAATCTTCGTTTATCTGTGAAAATACAAATTTCCTTCAGGTGTCATATTTCTTCTGCTTGAAAAATTTCTTTCAACATTTCCTGCAGTAGAGCCTGCTGTCAATGAATTTTCCCTAGATAGGGAAATCTTTAGGAGTTATGAATATCAGTTAGTTTTGATGAGTGACTAAATTAGAGCCGACAGCAAATAGAAGTGAGATATTTTAAAACCAGGGTTGGCAATATTTGGCAACTGATTAGATGGGGTGAAGTGTGGCATACTAAAATGCCCATTATACATCATAGCCAATGTAATAAGTATAAAAAGTAAATATTGGGAAGGTATATCCAAAAGTATTATTATTTGTAGATGATAAGATAGTCATTTAGAGAACCCAGAATTCACTGAAAAATCACTATACTTAATAAATGAATTAATGTGTGTATGAAATCAATAGCTATCCTGTATACAAGAAATAATTTATTAGAAAACATAATGGCAAACTACAGCAGTGGCAGCGACAACAATTAACTATTTGAAATACCTGATGTAAGGAGCTACTAACAAGAAATGTGGGGGCACCTGGGTGGCTCAGTAGACTAAGAATCTGACTTCAGCTCACGTCATGATCTGACAGTTCATAAGTTCAAGCCCTGCATTGGAGGTATATGCCATATCATGGCATTCTGTGTCTCCGGATTCTGTGTCTCCCCCTCTCTCTCTGCCTCTCCCCAACCCACATTCTGTCTCCCTCTGTTTCTCAAAAATAAACATTTAAAAAAAGCAATGTAAAAAGCTGATAAAAACAAAACTATAAAGGAATTAAAAGAAAAACAAATAATTAAAAAGGTTTATCTTGGAATTAGAAACTTAATATTGTAATTTGTCCATTCCCTCCAAATGAATCCACAGACATAATTAATTCATAATAAAAATTCAAGCAGATTAATTTGATGATTTCATTCTAAATGTTTATTGTGAATGAATGAGAGTATGATATAACAAACTATTTTAAATGCTAAGGAACCCTGTCTTCCTATATATTGACATATATTAGAAAGTCATAATGATCCTAGTACAGTAATAAATATTAAGATTACTGAAATAGAATAAAAATCATCACCATATTTAAATTTATATCAGGATTTATTGCATGATGAATATGAGCCAAGTTGGTAGGAAAATGAGTTAATAGTATTGGACAGGAGCTGCTATGGAGAAAAAATAAAATTAGACATGTACTTCATAATACATGTAAAATAAATTTCAAGTAACTTTAAAGATTTGAAAGTAAAATAAAACCACAAAATTACTGGAAGAAAAATACAAGTAGACATCTGTGTGATCTTGAGTCTGAGGATTCTTTAGCATAATTAAAAGATAAAAACATTAAGAAAATTACTCATTTTGACCCATTTAAAATACATTACTGGGCACCTGGGTGGCTCAGTTGGTTAAGTGTCTGACTTTGGCTCAGGTCATGATCTCGCCATTCCCTAGTTCAAGCCCCGTATCAGTGCTGACAGCTCAGAGCCTGGAGCCTGTTTCAGATTCTGTGTCTCCCTCTCTCTCTCTTTATCTCTCTGCCCCTCACCTGCTTGCGCTCTGCCTCTCTCTCTCAAAAATAAATGAACATTAAAAAATAACAAAAATAAATAAATAAATAAATAATAAAATACATGACTAACTAAAATTATTTAAAGCCAAATACTATTAAATTCCATCTATGAATTTAAAATGAAACCAACAATTCATAAAATACTGTGATAGACAAGGGGTAGATATAATTAATATATGAATTCAATTTACTAATTAATATGGATAATATGCCTATACATTAATTAAAAAGTTGGGCAGGGGCGCTTGGGTGGCTCAGTCCGTTAAGCGTCTGACTAAGCGTCCGACTTCGGCTCAGGTCATGATCTCTCAGTCTGTGAGTTTGAGCCCCGCGTCGGGTTTTGTGCTGACCGCTCAGAGCCTGGAGCCTGTTTCAGATCCTGTGTCTCCCTCTCTCTGCCCCTCCCCCGTTCATGCTCTGTCTCTCTCTGTCTCAAAAATAAATAAACGTTAAAAAAAATTAAAAAAAAAAAAAGTTGGGCAAAGCATATGAACGGGCAATTTGTAAAAAAGCAAAAGCAATTCACAAAGTGACATATGACAAGATTTTTTGGCTTCAGTAATAGGGAGGGGATATTAGAGATAAGAATTAGGCCACAAGAAAGAACATGTAGGATAGGTTAGAAAGGAGAAAATAAAAGCTTAAAAGAAGAGCAAGAAAAATGTCAAAAATAAGATGTGTAATAAATACAACTACTTTTTATTATAAATACTTCACTCCTTGGGTGAAATATACTTTCTTGTTACAGTGAAGTCAGTTTGAACCATGTCATTTTCTTTGACTAAAGAAATGCCTAATCAGGACAAAGTTTTAAGAACCACTTTGTTCTTTGCAAGATTTTCTTTTTGTTACCATGATGGAGAATGTACCAAATAGAAACTTCTGGGGTATCATGCAGCAGACCTCCAGCCAACGTATAGTGGTTGGAGTGTTAGCAAGAAATAGTAGTCTTAGTGAGAAATAGAACTTTGTTGTCATCAGCCACTGAAATGATGAGGTTACTTCAGCATAATACAGTGTATTCTGGTCTACTTTATGTTTTTTGGCTTCCTGTTGGAAATTTGACTGACACATAGGGTAGAGATTCTAAACAGAAGAGATAATCTATCTGAAGTATGTGTACAAAGAAGAGAAGGTTTGGTGGGAGAGAAATATTAAAAGTTTGGTTTGTTATAAGTAGAAAGTGATGAGAAATAAATGTAGTAAAAAGGAAAAAGATAATAGAGAGTAAACTGTCAAATGCCTGAATGAGGGATTTGTATTTAGTTGAAGACTTGGATGGCATTGCTTCAGTTTGGAGACTACTACTTTTTTCTTCTTCCTCATTATTGTGTCTATTAATTATTATTATCTAAAGTATTTATATGGGAGAAGGAATAGTTACAATGGAGTAGCGGCACTCCAAATTATCAGTGGATAAGTATGTTCCATATTGCCTCTGATCCAAATAAATAAGTCATAAAACTCATATGACCCTTGGAGTTTTTACCAAAAGAATCCTAGTAACACTTCTTGGTATGTGAACTGTCTATTTTCCAAGGTGGCTAAAGAATGGAAAGATATCCACAGAGAATGCAGGTAACAGAGAAGTTATGTGCTAGTCTTTTTGTATCATAAATAAGACTAGAATGAAGGTGCCCACAGTTCTAGCCTACTGCTGGACCTAATAAAGTACATTGGCTCAGCAGTTATAAAGCTTGGAGTTGCTATTTTTGTGCAAAGATTTCAGACCCATGGTGGGAGACTGAGACATAAACTGTGTTTGCCTCTTTGGATGGTAAATGACACGCTACTTTGCAGTATGTTTAGTGTGAGAACACTGGGAGGCTGTGTGCAGGTCACAATTACCTGTAGTGGCATGGCAGCTTTGAGATATCCTATATGTGAATACCAACTGCTTCCATGGCTTCCCCCCCCCCCCCATTTAACCTTACTCTTTTTCTTAACTGCATTTTATTTTATTTTTTAGTTTATTTATTTCTTTTGAGAGAGAGAGAGAGAGAGAGAGAGCAAGCACACATGTGAAGGTGAGCAAGGGACAGGTAGAGAGAGATAATCCCAAGCAGGCTCTGTGCTGTCAGGGCAGAGCCCTCTGGGGATGGGGAGGGGCTCAATCTCAGGAACTGTGAGATCATGACGTGAGTCGAAATCAAGTCAGACACTTAACCAACTAAACTGCCCAAATGCCCCCTTAACTGCTTTTTCTAAACTTTGCTGTGTTCTCTGTCTTCCGACATCCTTAAAGTCTATGTACACCATGTTTCTGTCTTTAGCCATTACTTCTTTCTCTGCATAATCTTTCTGATGGTTCTCCCTAGAGTTCAGTATCAGATACATTTGGTAACACCTACACGTGTGTCTCTAGATCAAACTTTTCTACTGAGATCCAGGATTGTGTCTTTATTTCCCTGATATCTCAAAATCAAGTTGTCCTAAATGAGTTTATAATTGTCCCTCTAATGCAGAACTAATGGTACTATCATTCACCAAAACAGTAAGTCAAACAGACAGGATTTCACCCATAAGATTCCTTTTCTTTTGCTTCTTTTTATTTTTTAAAGACTTTTTTTTAAGTTTGTTTATTTGGAGAGAGAGAGAGAGAGAGAGAGAGAGGGAGAGGGAGAGAGTACACATGTGGAGAAGGGGCAGAGAGAGAGGGAGAGAGTGAATCCCAAGCAGTCTTGGCACTGTTAGTGTGGAGCCCAATACAGACTAGATGTGGGGCTCGAAGCAGGGCTCAAATTCACAATCCATGAGATCATGACCTGAAATCAAGCGTCAGTCGCTTACCTGACTGAGCCACCCAGGTGCCCCCTCCTTTTTCCTTAGCTTCTTTTATCTTATTAATCTTTAAGTCTATCAATCACATCTTAAATATTTCTTGCATTTGTCCCTTCCCCTCCATTTCCATCTGAATTTGTTCTTATCCCCTCTCATGTAGACTATTGTAATAACCTCAAAATGTCTCCAGGGCTCTAAACCTCTCCATCTCCAATTTATCCACTCCCCATACTAAGAATTATGATTCAAAAACACAAATCAGATCCCATTATTCCACTTCTTAAAACCTTCTAATATTTATACATTGCCTGGTCCATGGCATTCATATTTATGTGTACACAAAGCCCTTTGTGGTCTGTTGTCTTGTAGACTTCTCAGCTGCACTTCTGCTCATATCACTTAGTGCCCCTAGAGTGAGCACATTGTGCTGCTTCACACCTACTGGTTGTGCACAGGCTTCTCACTCTGAAATTGCCCCCTACCTACTGCTCACCCACAGTCAGACTCCTACTCTCATTCACAATTAGCCTAAACACTCCCTGCACAAGGCCCTGGGTGGAAAGTGCCTGTATGCTGGGTGGTCTCTGGATCTTCCTTCTCTTAGTCTCCATTTAGCCATTATCACATGCAGTCCTTTGTTTACTGGTCAAGTTTTATAATAGACTGTATGTTCCTTTAGGAAAAAAACATGCATCTTTATATGTCCTGAACTCAGCTCAGTACCTGGGACATAGTCGGCAATCAAAAAAGTGTTAAATATATGAAGGGATAAATAGATGCATAGATTTTGGCTTTAAAATAATTCTGCATATCTCCTCCTTTTGCTGTAGTAGGAACAATAGTTTGAGAATATCTTAGAGAGTTATTAATTTTATTTGCCCATTAGATTAAAAAATTTATGGCATTTTATTTTTTTTAAAGTTTCTATATTTACTTTGAGGGAGACACAGAGAGAGAGAGAGCTCAAGCAGAGGAGGGGCAGAGAGAGAAGGAGACAGAGAATCCCAAGCAGACTCCGGGTTGGCAGCGCAAAGCCCGACGCAGGGCTCCAATCCACAAATGGTGATATCATGTCCTGAGCCGAAATCAAGAGTTAGACATTTAACTGATTGAGTCACCCAGTTGCCCCCCAAGTTATGGCACTTTAAACAGGTGGGGAGCAATGATCTAAGGACTGAGGGCTGGCAATGTTAGATTTCTTTTGCTTATTTGTACTTTTATGGATAATTAAAAATTATTTTCTAGTGTCTTGCATGTCCAAAGGAGACAAAAGTGATTGGTGTTAAAAAGTTTTTCTTTAATTAGAATTTAAAAGATTCTTCAGCTTTTCTGAGAAAATATTTATTTTTCAATGTACATATAAAAGTGAAACCTGTATTTTTTGAATAATCTGTATAAAATTTTTCTTTTCGATACAGTAACCTATATCTAGGTTGGTCTGAAAATTGTTTTTTATTTTAGGCAATTCAGAACTTACAAGTCATATAATGACCCATTTCCTCAGTTTCTGGGACTTGGCACCATAACACACTCTGGGAGGTGAAGTGGGGGTAGTGTGGGGGGGGGTGGAAGGGGCGAGGGAGTGAGTTGTTTTTATTGAATAAAAAATATCAATATACTAAAAGCTTAACTATTTCAAACAACACATGTAAGGGTTTGGTTAGACCTGACTCAAATGAAAATGAAATAAACTAATTTTGATTCAAAAGCTTCAGACTTTGCCTAGTTGTGAAATACAGGTTCTGGAGGTTGTAGCCATGGCAACCAGCAATGAGCGAACTAAGCTTTGAGTGCCCTTGTCCTCCATCACTGTCAGGTTATATATCCCCTATCTAGAGGAATGGTATTGGCAAGTTGGTAGTGAGAAATCACCAATTGAATCATTTACCACCATTAAAGCCATATTTTGTATAATTAACTAATGGTTATGATTCTTAGGTAACCTCCTATCAGATTAAAAATTGGAACTATTTCTAATAGAAAACCCAAAGCTTTTGGTTTTTGGTTTCCTTTTTGTGTTAGGGAGCAGTTATAGTCTTACCATAAACAGTGTCCTGTCATTTACCTCTTTTACCCATGCTTTGATGACTCCCTCAACAACCCCACACGATAAGTTTCAACATGCTAAGAGAAAATTGATGGCACAGTGCTTTGCTCAATGTAGGGACGGGACCTGTGGGGGCAAGGGGGAGGGGGACACAGGATCCCATTCAGGGGATTTGCCTGAAACTCCTTTGAATAAAGATTAGATCCGCTCCCCCTGAAAGGCTCCCAAAAGCTGGTAATGGCTTCTGAAACAGAATTTTTGTTTGGACTTTTCAAAGCCTTCTTATTACTTATTTTCTACCATTCACCACTCTCTTCACTCTAATCCCTACGATCAGCATACAATGAACTCTTATGGTTTGGTTTTTAACATTTCTTAATGATAAGGAAGGTAGGAAATAATTTTGGAAATATTAGAAAAGTAGAATAATAGTAATGTTGTAATAATTTCCAGATCTTAATGTAAGACTTTGTGCTGAATACTTTATATACTACTTAGTTCTTTAATTTTCAGCAATCAAATAAAACATTATTATCTCCATATTACAAATTAGAAAATTCAATCTTGGGAAGGTTTAACAACTGTTACGAGGTCAACAACTGGCATGTGTAGTTCTAGAACTAGAACTTGAACCCAGACTTTTCTGGCTCCAAAGTCTAGGGTTCTTAACCTCTCTCTTGCCTCCCATCTGCAGATCTTTAGGGAGTTTAGCTGTCAGATTGATGTTAACATGACACTTTTCAATAATTCTTTTTGGATTCTTATTTTCATGTTTATAAATTTAGTCAGTAAATATTTATTGAATGCCTACTATGTGTCATAAATACTATGTATTTTAGGCATTTGGAACATTGTGAACAAGAGAGATTAGCACCCTTATGGATCCTGTGATTTAAAACAGGACAAAATTCAAATACAAAAACTAGCAAACAAAATTATTAGAGGTAGTGATTTATATTCTGATGGAAAAAAAGTGACAGAATGTGTCTTGAATTATGGATATATAATTGTGGGGGTGGGCTATTTAAGAAGATGAGGCTGTTAGGGAGTAACTACTTATGAAGAAAACATTTTTCCTAAAATTGAGTTATGAGAGATGGGCATCCCACTGTGGATTAGGTTAGAAGACCAACCACGAAGAACTTCTGAAACACACCTAGCATGTTTCAGAAATTGAAAGAAAGTCAGTATATTTAGGCAAAGTGAGAAATGAAAACAGAATGGTACAATCTAAGACTGGGGAAGTAGACAGGAGTCAGATCATGTGGGATAATGCAGACCTTGAGAGAAAGATTAGATTTTATTTAAAATGCAAAGGGGAAAATTTAGAATATATTCAGCAAAAAAGTGACATGATCTGATATGCCTGTAAAACAATCTCTGTGACTATTAGGTGGAGAGTGGATTGTTAAGCAAAGGACAAGAAGAGGGAGATCTGTGAAGATCTGTAAAGAAATTCTTAGTGTGATCTGGATTAGAAGTGATTTGGGTGTGGATTAGGTTGATGATAGTGGCACTGGAAAAAACTGGACAGATTCATAATATGTTTTGAGAGCACTACCAATAGGTCTTGCTGGTAGATTGGATATAGAAGTATGAAGTAGGGAGGGATTAAGGGCAATTATTGATTAAGGGCAACTCTGCAGTTGGGACTTGAGTGGCCGGATGGATGAATGTGAAATTTACAGAAATGTGGACAACTGAACAAGAAGCAAGTTATCGAATTGGGGATAATCAAGAGCTTCATTTTAGGATTAAATCCAAATTCTTTTGCCTGGTACCCACCTATGTGTATTTATGTCTAGTTAAGTGCTGCCCATGTAGCAGTATTTAATAAATGTTTATTGGATTGACATGTGGAAAAGTTAATGGGCTTACCTAGTTTTTCTCAAACTCAAGTGAAATCATTCATTGAGCAAAGCTTACTGATTCAAGAATAGTATTGCCCCATTTTTAGAAAAGGTCAATTCTGCCCCATTAATCACTAAATAGGCATAATCACTTATACTCTAAATTGTAAAATTGCCTTCTCATAATTCACCAGACTTCTGCAAAACCCCTATTAACCCACTGCGAGAAATATTCACTTCCTAAGTGAATACAATATTTGTATATCAGCCAGAGCTAGAGAATCCCATTGTCACTTTATGAAAATTAGCTTTCTTTTCCCTTGAGGTAAATTGCACATTCTTGCAAATAATATAAAATGTGACCTATGTTCCATATGATAAGGGAAATATCTCCAATCATCCAGATTGCTCAACAAGACAGACTTATTTTTTTTCACTCATATTTTAATTGCTGTAATGTCAGCCTCAGAGCTCATTAAGTTTTTTAAGGCACCATATCTTGGGTGTAAAATATTTTTATTGAGAAAATGAATTTTTCCCTGCCTTGAGAATAGCTCCCTAATTAGAAAGCACATACCATTAGTGCAAGTAGATCACATTAAACATACACTCTGATGAACTGATAATTCATCTCAATCTTAAGTTATAATCATTTTATTACCTTTCTACAAAAAAAAAGAGAGAGAAAGAAAGAAAGAAAGAGAAACCTCTAGTGAAAGGAGAAAATCACTAAGATATTTTGAAAAATTGGACTGTTCTTGGCTCACTGAAGTCTCCTGAGCAATTATGGTTGCCTAGATGGTTTATAATAATTTGATAATTTTCCCTGATTCTGTCAGCAGACAGTCAGCATTTGAACCTGCTGCCTCCAACCTACCACCCTACCAAGACTATTACATAACTGTTTAAAAATTACTTTGCTGTAATCTCAAAAAATTTTAACTGCTTTAAAGATGCTGCAATAAAAGTTACATCTGTCATCATTGAAATATCCTCCATTTATTCTAGACATTTTGGTGATTATATGAAGAGCATGGACTATATCTTACCACAGACGCTGAATAGCACCAGCAGAGAATGATCGTCTGCTGTTGTCACAGAATCAGCAGTTTAAGGCAGCATATAATACATTAGCTTTCAAATTTTCTTCATTAGAAACTCTCCAAGTTTAATTTACTCAACTGTATGGAGGTTAAAGATGTGCTGGTAAAGCACTCATCATTAACAGTGATTATTCATCGTCACTCTTGAGTAGGCAAATTCTACTTTTGGAGATTTTCTCTGCTAAGGAGAATTAATGGGAGCTGGGAAATCACGGTGGGAAACTCCAGGCCACAAGTCTAAAGCTAGGGGCTTAAAAATGGAGAGGAACTTAGGAGTATCTCTCAGGTAGGCAGAGTTGTCTCATTTTCAAAAAGGAGAGACAAGAAGGGAAGCAAGAGTGACCAAGAAGCCTTATTGTTTCCCTTAGCTTGACCCTCTGGTTTCATCCTGAATGTAGGCCCTAGACCTACCTTTTTAAAACAAACAAGCACAATATTCACTTTCAAAACCTTGAATTGTAACTTCTGCCTAATTGAGATACAAATCATCCATAATTCAGGAATGTATTCACAAGGACCTGAGCCATCCCTTTGTCATCACTAAGAAAGATAACACCCCAGTGTCACATTCTCTCTGTGAAGGTAGGAGTTCAACTCTGATTATCAGCAATTAACAAATACTGTTGGCTTAATTACGTTGACCAAACTTCTACTTTTTGGAGATTTTTATTTGGAAGATTTGAAGAATGCGTCTTAGGCCTTTACCTTAATAACAGCTGCAGTCTTAATTAAGATATGGATCTAGAATATTGCTGTCTACTCTTCTAAGCAGTTGAGAGGAATCTGTAAGGCAAGCATCAGTCTTTCAAAGTGGATCCTTTTGACCATTTGCATGAAGATCATATGTATAATTAATAAAATGCAAATTTATGGAATATGCCAGAAAATTAAACTAAGCTTAAATTATTTGGGCATGGGATCTCAGAATGCCTTAAATTCCTCACTTCTTTCATTTACACACTAAAATCTGAGTATAACACTGTTCAGAGAGTAATTACAGTAAGCTTCATAATAAAAAGTAGAATATGAGAAAAGTCTTGAAAATATAATTTGAAACAATGAAATGGAGAATTTTAATTTATTTTTATAGTTATAAAAGCATAGAGGTAGAGGTCTTCAAGATAAATTTCCTGAAAAAAAGATATATTGTACTGAGTCAGGAAAGTAATGGTAAATCATTTGATTTCTCTTCCTGTCTTTGTGCAGCTTTTCCCATAAAGAACCTCATCAACTGAAAATGTATTGTTCTGTTAACATTTTCTATTGAAGAAATTCCAGAATTTTTCTCACTTGTTCATCAGAACATTCAATGATGAATTATGTTTAGCAGTGCCTCTTTGTGTATCATTCTGAAGTTCTAAGTGCAACAAAAATTTATCCCTTCTTATTCTAGACATTGGGTTGTGGGAAACTAATGTTACAGGAGAAAAAGAAAACTCTTCCCTTTCACATTTATTTTTCTAAGAAAAAAATACACTTAAAAATTATATATTTGTTTATCCTTTAATTTCTGAAATAAGGAAAATGGTGTCCTGAAGCAGATCCTTGAAAATTGCCACCGATCAACTGACTCTCAGCACATTGATTTGGTTAATTTTGGGAGCCCCTTCTCTGGAAAATGTTTTCTTTCTCTTTATCCTCTCATCCCTATTATTAACAACTTTCATCTCTTTAAAATTTATTCTGAAAGAAAGCTCTGTTGCAACTATTTACATTAGAGAGTGCCAATTTATAATATCACTTGTTTCTTTCTGATACTTGCACTTTAGGAAAATTTCCATTATGGAATACATTTTCCACCACTAATAAAAAGGTGGAAATCATTCTGGTAGTAGGAAGGCCTTTCTGGTGCCTCTACAATTTACTTGTTTCCTCCTACCACACCACCCTCTCTAAAACAAATCTTTCAGGGCGCCTGGGTGGCTCAGTTGGTTGAGCGTCTGACTTCGGCTCAGGTCATGATCTTGCGGTCCGTGATTTCGAGCCCCGTGTCGGGCTCTGTGCTGACAGCTCAGAGCCTGGAGCCTGTTTCGGATTCTATGTCTCCCTCTCTCTCTGACCCTTCCCTGTTCATGCTCTGTCTCTCTCTGTCTCAAAAACAAATAAATGTTAAAAAAAAAATTAAAAAAAAATAAAACAAATATTTCCCTGAGAACAACTGTACATCCCAGGCCCTTCTCCTTGGCACAAAGAAAGTGGCCCCCTCCTGGTAACCAATATGGAAAACCATGAAGGGAAATGACAATAAACAGCCCTCCAGCTTGGAACTTTCAGTCTTCGTTTGCCCTATTCTCTTTCCAATTTCCTAGCCACTATCTCAGAATGAAGTATTTGGATTTGAATGTAGATTTTCCCTGCCACAACTTCCTACTTGTGTGGACAAGAGAACTCTGGCATGGAATGTGGAACCCATGGATTATCTCTTACATGAATGAGTGCCAAGTATGAAATGACACATTATACAGGATGGAAAACTGAGAGACAGGAAGACTGCTAAAGAGATGGCTTCTCCACACACGTCTTCTGATAATTAACAATCACTGGGGGAATACAGGAAATCCTAAGTAGGTTGAATTGCTTTTTTGTTTTAATGTTCTCCTTGTTTGCATCTGCCTTGGTGTGGAAAGCTCCACTCTGTGTGTGAAGCTCCACTGCAGCCTTCAGTCCAGTTAAAGGCTCAGTGAGGGACCAAAACTTAAAGTGCTCAAACATAGCCTTTGATTTTTAGGAGTGGAGAAGCAGGGACTCTATAACACACACAGATGGGGAGAAACACTGTGACCTAAGACACTAAGGCAGCACGTGAGGTTTCTAGGACCCAGAAGGAGATATTGTGCATGCTCAGAGAAATGACCTTTGGATGTTTGCAGTGCTTACAAATTCCCTATTTATTTATGTATGTATGTATGCATGTATGTAAAAGTAAAATCCGTTTTACTGATTAATGTAATGAAATAACATACCTGGAGGCATTATGGGACTCTGTGTGGCTGTAGCATAGAGGGATAGGGTGAGAAGTAAGTACTAAGAGAATCCAGACCAGAGGCTCTTGGGAGGTGATCAGAGAAAATGCGATGACATGAGCTCTGTAGATGTAATGGAATAAGCACAGTAACAAAATTTTGCATCTGGCCAGGACCTGAGAAGTGAGGATGCAGAGGTGGATCAGTGGAAGCCTTTCTTGCCTGGCAGAGTCATACGTTTTTTTGTTTCTTTTTTTTTTCCAAAGAAAAAACAAGGGCTATGAGTCAAAGGTGCTAGATCCAGAGAGTACTGAGAAGAATAAGGCATGGTTACTATTTACAAAGATACAGGGATATAGATGTAGAAACTAACATTACATTTAAATAGAATCCAAATCAATAAAACAATACAGAGTACTATGAGGTCCAGAGGGAATGTGAGAAACTGTCAAGTATAGTCAGGAAACAATTCCTAGGAAAGGAAAGATTTTAGCTGGGATTTGAAGTGTGAATAAAGATTTTCCAGGGGCAAAAAAATGGAGAAATAGCAGTTGAAACTGAGGAAACAGCACACTCAAGGGTATGTTGTGCAAGAGAATATTTTGTTTAGGTAACACTGAATATTTCATTTATGGGGAGAAGACAGAAATGGATTGAGAGAGAAATAGAGAGGAAGATGAGGCAGATGAGCAGATATCTAGGAGTACAAGAGATGTCAGGAGTTCTATACTTGATGAGTGTTGACAGAAGTGATAGATGCAGGATGTGGATGTACATGTCAGGAGGTCAAGAAGCAACACCAGCCATGTGAAATCTGAGGTGAATTTAATTCTGAAATGCAGCTCTGGCCATCACATGCTTCTCTGCTATTCACTAAGACTCCAAATCACAGAAACTAAATCCAGATTGTTAAAAAGCAAGTTCCTGCATATATTTTTTGGATAAGATGATTTTAGTATGGGAATTCACCAAATCACCAAAATCTATTGCACTTTTATTATGCACATGGTGTGATACTGTGCACAATTGGTATGCGAAGTACTTGTCCTTCAGTAGCTTATAATCAAGCTAGGAAGAAATTCATGCACTTCAATTATTGTAAGAGTGTAGCATGTTCATGTCTCAGCAGAGTGAACCAAGGGCCTGTTAGGTACAAAGCAAGTAGGCCAAATGTTTGGAATTCCCACACTAAGTGAAGTAGGGAGGAGCATCTGGTGGCTCAGTCAGTTAAGCATCTGACTCTTGATTTAAGCTCAGATCATGATCACACACTTTGTGAGTTTGAGCCCCACCTGAGTCTCTGTGCTGATCAAGGTGCGGGGCCTGCTTGGGATTCTCTCTCTCTCTCTCTCTCTCTCTCTCTCTCTCTCTCTCTCTCTGTCCCCCCCCCCCTTTCAAAATAAAGTTAGGGAAACAAAAATAATATAAAAACAGGGAGGGGGGCAAAACATAAGAGACTCATAAATATGGAGAACAAACAGAGGGTTACAGGAGGGGGTGTGGAGGGAGAATGGGCTAAATGGGTAAGGGACACTAAGGAATCTACTCCTGAAATCATTGTTGCACTATAAGCTAACTAATTTGGATGTAAATTTTAAAAATAAATAAATAAAATTTAAAAATAAATAAATAAATAAATAAACTTTAAAAAAAGGTGAAGTAAAGATTCTTGTCTAATTTAGAAAAGTCTCTAAAATTTCTCCAAAGACACCAGATAATTTTCTGTGTCAGAGCCATACTGAGTTCAAGTTTACCTGGCACTAAAATCTTGACTTTATCCCTTAATGTGGGCTGCCTCAAATCAAGTAGAATATAAATATTTGCAATATGAAGAAGAAACTGAATTTTCCTTATGCTCCTTCCTGTTTAAAGAGTACTATGAGGACTTATCTAGAAGTAAGGGGACTCCAGGTGCAGAGATATCTGTAAAGAAAGGGTATCTGAGTGCCCAAATCCTCAACCGGTGGCACATATCTTGGTAAGTTTACTATCATCCTGGATCTGCTCTTAGGAACTGGATCGAGAAAACAGATTGTCTTACCACTGTTACTCCACTCATAAGACACCAGTATAAAAGACACAAGGCCAAATGTTAAATTTATATTAGGCCACTAATCAGACTAGATATTCACTTCTGATGTGGACATCTTCTTTCCTCATCAAAAAGTTAGAGAAGTCAAGCAGAAAGTTGCTTGTTAACAAAAGCTATGAGATGGATGAATTTCTAAATGTCTATCTAAAATACTGTCAAGATTAATTGTATTCATCCAGTAAGAATTATAGAATATCTTCATATTAAACTATCATAATTATATACTGCACTAGATCTTGAAGTAATCTGGAATCAAAAGACCCAACAACACAATTACTCTCCTCAGAAACTCTCAGTTTGCTGGCAGAAGCAGCAAAGAAATAGACAACTCATTTAATCATGGATGCACCTGAACAGCCCTTGACTCAAGATGGAAACAGGTGGGGAAAGTTACAGAGGCCTCCTGGAATATGCAACACCTGAGTTACATCTTGAACAATGAGCAGAAATTCCCTGAAGGAGGAAGAAGGGGTATAAGAGGAAATGGAGAATTCAGACAGAAACAACAGCTCAGCTAAAGATCAGGAACAAAGGATGGCTTGGAATTTGCACACTGTAAGTAGTTCAGTTTGGCAGGAGCACAATTTAAGTGGGTGTTGGGTGCAGAGTCATTGAGCTGGGTTAGATAACAACACATTGTGCTTATTACATGGTGGATATTTATGGGAGGAAAGCAGAACTGACTTCGCAGATAAGGGGTTCCTTTATCTTTCAGAGCCAAGTTTTACCGTGGTTTTTTTTTGTTGTTGTCGCGGCATTATGCGTATATGTTAACATTGGTCATTCAAGTTTTATATTTGTTCAGTTATTTTGGTAATGCTATGTTTATGTTTTTTTTGTGTGTCATGTTTCCGTTTCAAAAACTTTTTATATTTGTTATACAGTTGTTGGTAATAGGCTTTTTATTCACTGTAGTTTTAACACCTTTTTCATTATAATGATGACATTTGTGATAAAAATCCTGTGTGGTTTTTGTAGTTTTTTGAGATTTCATAATATTATGTCTAGATGTGGATGGTTCTTAAATTTATTATTCTTTGTTAAATTGAGCATCCATTTTGGCTTAAAACAAAAAGTTCCAGAAAGTTATCAGCCACTAACTCTTTTTATTTTAAAACTCTTGATTAGATGTTATAGACCTTTTTACTCTATCTATTTATGTCTCTTTTATAATGTTTTGTTTTGTTTTGTTTTTTGTTTTTCTAGCCTGGCTTCCGGGCAATTTATTAGATAAGTCCTAAGAGTTTTCTAACACTTGCTTTGGTTTCCTGCAATCTCTTTGTCTAATGTGTTCATTGAGCTTTAAATTATGATCATTTTTATTTCTAGATTTTGGTTTCTTTTCAAAACTGTTTTGGACATTATACATGCTTGTACTTCACATTCTTGTTTTCAGGCCCCTATTTTATTTCTTGGAACATATGAAACACAAGTTTTTAATTATGTGATGAAGATAACATCTGTGTTTTTACGCTTTGATACTAATGACTATGGTTTCCACTGGGTTTGCTCTTGGCTTTTTATTTCCTTAGGAGTGTGTGATTATTGACTGTGTTGATATTCCTGGACAATTTATTGGTTGAGATCTTTTAACACCTGCGTCAAAAGTTGGTGCTCTAGAATGTATTTTCTAATAATTTTGACAAGCGCTTCAGAGTATTACCCTCGTGAGATAAACTTGATTTCAAATCTGGAATTAAAGGTTTCTTCTGCCTACCATCATAAGGGCCAGCTATGCTTATGTATTTTGAGGGGAGGTATTTTGTTTTTTTCTTTTCCTAACCTAGTGCTTAGATTTGAAATGGACATTTTTCATACTTCCACCTTGAGGAAGGACATAGATTTATTTATGGTCATTCGTTACACTGACAGGTGTTTTAGGGTACCAGTTAAATGTGGTGGTCTTCTGTTAGACTCTCCACTTCAGGAGGTTCCTAAACTAAGTCTCTTTGCATTTGAAACTCTCTACCCCCACCCATAAAGCATAGAAGCTAAAAATCAATACAAATTGTCAAGGCCTCTAAAGCAAAAGCCAACTTCAGTGCTCTGTTTACCTCTGTGGGTTCTATTTTTGCTAATATTTTGGTCGGAGAGGACTCTTTTATTATTATAGACCAGTAAATGCACTTAAAAATACACTTAAAAACATTTTATCTCAGACATTTTAAGTTATGAATGGGAACATTATTAGGGTGCCTAGCCCAATATATTGCCATCATTTGAACCACATGCCTTTTTATCTGTGGGTAGCTTATGGTTTTTTTTGGTTTGGTACAGTTGGCCTTGGCAGAATTCCCATTTTCTTTAATATATCAACACATGGTTAAAATCTTATAAAGAATACATCAGCTTTCTCCTTTGCCTTTCCTGTACTTGGTGAATATTGTAATATCAAACTGAGTATAGAAATGAGGGAAAGAAGGCAACATTGTGATAATGGGTAGAAAAATTGGCTTATATTGAAAGTGAGGAAGAAATAAACTTTGGCATGGAGCTATTGCTCATTGAGTAGTCATGTAACAGAAGCATCTAATTGAGCTGAGTTTATTACTCTTCAGATATTCTAATAATAATTCTCTGGGAGAGGTGCCGGGATGGCTCAGTTGGTTCAGTGTCCAACTTCAGCTCAGATCATCATCTCGTTGGTGTATTCAAGCCCCACATCGGGCTCTGTGCTGACAGCTTGGAGCCTAGAGCCTGCTTCAGATTCTGTGTCTCCTTCCCTTTCTCTCTCTCTCTCTCTGCCCTTCCCCTGTTTGCACTCTTTCTTTTTCTCTCTCAAAAATAATAAGTAAACATTAAAAAAGTAGTTTTCTAGTAGATAAAGAAGTTCTTGGTGGTCAGTTTTTGGAAGCGGTGAAAAAACCTAAGATAAAACAAGAGTTGGTCAGATCTTATCCTGTCATCCATGTAGACATGGCATCTGTAGTGTGGTTTACTAATGAGGGAGTTGTGGGCAGAAAGGTTGAGTGTTTTCTGTTGTGTGGATGAGCCAATATGCCACATTCTCTAATTGGAAAATTAAGGTCCTTCTATTTGGCCATTTGACCCTGTGGATTCAACAGAAACAATTCAAAGCACAATGATGCCATTATGGCTGACATTGTATAGGCCCAGTGGAACTAATGGAGGAGGGGGGAAGAATTGCTCCTCTTTAGAATTACAAATTAAATATGTATGAAATGTCCCCTACTCTAGCTTTACTTCCTCCTCAAAATCTGGCTCAGGGGAATATTTGGAAAATATAGATTTGACAAGTGAAACATAAATAACGTATTTAGTTTCTTGGTAGCTGAATATATTTTTGTTGTTAACCTAGAGCGATGCCAAAAGAGAAAATCAACTATTTAAGTACCCTGTGGGTAGCCTGCTCAGGAAAATGACAAAACAAAATAAATGGCCATTTTCATATTGCTCCCTAGTGCAGCTAGAAAGAAATGGTATTATTTCTTGAGTCTGACATAAATACTGGATTTCCAGATTGCTAGATTTTATATGTGTATTTGCGAGTGTTAACTTTTTTGCAATGTTCTTCAGAAAATTAACAAATGAAAGTGACTTAAAGATGCACAAGATCTACGTTTCAAATAAGTGACCTACATGGGGAAAAAGACCATATATTTCTGGAATTAATGTAATCATCACAGATGTTTTTTAAACAGCATTGTATGGAACTTTTAAATGTTCACTGTTTTTTATTAAAACAGCAAGTAATCTGGATGAGTTATGTAGTTAATAGCTAATAAAATGAATTTTCATTAAATTATAATTCCCTGTAGAATGGAATATATTTGCAGACAGCAATCACAGAATACAGTAGTGGGACAGTTTTCTTACTATAAGCCAGAGAGATTTCATCTTTAAGGAAATCCAGCGGCTTCAATTGCATTGTAGTAGCCTATTCTTGGCTTGGTTAGAGGATTTTCAAGTTGGGAGTCACTAAGATATTAAATACTCCCAGGATTGTAGGAATTATTAAGCTCAAAACACTAGATCTATTTTTAGAAGAAAACTTTTGTTACAGGTTTTGATTTGCTTACACAAAGATTAGTAAAATCTAGCTAAGCAGTGCATATGTTCATGGTTCACACACTTAATATACCTTGAAGCTAAATTGCAAGAGCTAGAACATGGTGCTAAACATAAAGTATAAAAACCTGATTTTAATTGTAGTTGTGCAACTAACAAGTTGTGCAATCTCTCAATCTTCAGGACTTGTCTGGGCTTCTGTTTCTTGATCTGTGAAAGAAGATCACACCAAAGGACTATTCTGTAAACTTGATAAAGATTAAGAAGTGCACTATTAACTAAATAAGTCAGTTGCAAAAGACAGAAACCCAGCTCAGTGTGGCTTTTACTGAAAAAAGAATTGATTTCCTGGTTAACTTGGTGGAAGGTACAGACGTAGACCAGCTCCAGGGGTGGCTGGATCCAAGGGGTGACTGGGGACCTCAATAGTCAACTTTTCCTTGCCCATTTCTTGCCTCGTAAATGCCTTCTAGTCCAGCTGTTTTCATGCATTAATTATGAAGTTCCAGATTTAATTATGCTACATAGAACAACGCCAGAGAAAGAAAACCTCTCCTTTCTAATGTTCCAACAAAATCCTAGAATTGATACTGACTTGCCTGATTTGGGTCATGTGGCCAAGGAAATAAAATTCTCTAATTCCTTAGGCATGGGTTATGTCTCTACCCTTAGGTTGAGGAGAGAAAAATGCCCCTTCTTGTCAAACCTTGTGAACAGGATTACATGGCTCCTATAAAAGAAAATTGAGGTTCTGTTACCTCAAATGGAAAGAGAAAAGGTATACCTAGAAAGAAAAACAGATATTCAGCACAGATCTTCTTTATTTGATAGAAAAATCAATCCTACTGATTTTAGATTGTATTGACATTGAAACTACATTTTGCCATATTTTTATAACTTAAGATAAATGTTTTTTTAAAAACAACAATTAAGTGTAGAAGGAATGATAGAGTTTTAAAATCAACATTTGCAAACTTGAGTGTAATAATTTCTTCATTAATCATCAGCATAAGCTACAAGAAATTTAAACACAAAATGCCACTTGGAAATTGAACTGGATCTTGGATTTTAAAAAAATACTATAAAACTACTTTTTGGGGGTAATAAGGAAAACTTAATATGGGCTATATGTTAGTGATATTAGTGATGATGTTTTTCTTTGATGGCGTTTGGTTATTGGGGAGCATGGCTGTATTACAGCATCCATACTGAAGCATTTTGGAGGTGGGTGGCTAGGATCTGCAACTTACTTGAAAGGGTTAAGCAAAATAAACACAATACATATATTTCTGTAAATACGTATGCACATAGGTATATCAACTAAAGATATAAAAGGGAAAAGTTACTGATACTTCATTTCTTAAACAACTTGGAATTGATTATATTAACAATAAAAGTTATTAACATACTTTGGGGGTCCTATTATGAATCATATCACTCTAGTCCTTATATCCTTCTATATTCCTCTGTCCTTGTCCTATTCCCTCATCCAAAGAAAAACAAACAGTGCTGAGATATCTCTGTTGATGTTGACTCTCTATTGTCAATTCATTTCTTAGCCATGCCAGTGACTATTAGTATGTACGCAGTTATTTGCAGCTTCTATTCAATGAATGGTTCTGGAAGAATCAGTGAAATTAGGAATGATCCCCTCTGCTGCTATGTAACACTAATACTTAAAATTTCTTGAATTCACTATATGAAGGCATAATGTTAGATGATCTAATACCCACGGGAAAGCTACGATGTAAATAAAAATTATTGCCCCAATACCTACCCTAGTCAAATCACCATCATCTGTCTCTTGCCTGAAACACTACTCTGGGCTCTTAACAGCTTGTAATACTGTTCCTGTGTAAAGTATCCTCTCTACAGAGGCTAGAGGCACATTCCATAGGTCAGAGACAGGAATTTCTGTCTGTAGTTAGAAAACGCTCAGCCTTGGTCAATGCCTGGCATATTGATGGTGTTAAATAAATACTGATTGAATAGATGGATGTCACTTAGCTCTTTCAAACATTTTAATGGCTTACCTTGGTACTTAAAATAACATGTGAAGCCCTTACCCTGGCTCACAAGACCTTGAATGAACTTTCTTTTGGCCTACCTTTCTTGTGTAGTATGCTGTTTCCACTTAATTCATATTAGCCTTCTCTGCCCAACCAAAGTAAGTTTGGTCTTGACTCCAGTTTTTGTTCTGTTTTTTGTTTGTTTGTTTGTTTTTTGTTTTTTGTTTTTGTTTTTTTTTTTTGGTGGGAGGGGGGATTGGGCGGAGTATTCCCTCTGCTTGAAATCTTCTGTCTCCAGATCTTCCCTTGGTTGTCTGTCTTTTCATACATATCTCAAGTCAAATGGCTTTGCATTACAGAATCCTTCTTGACTACCATCCAATCTTAATTAGTGCTTCCAGCTAGATGCTATTGATCACATCACCCCCATTTGTTTTCTTCATAGCTCTGATGAATACACTCTCTTTGAATGAGGAAATCATGGAGTATAGAGGTCAATAATGCATATTTGTGATGATTTGAACCCAAATACATGTCGCTATACTTTATGTATATTCATCTTCCAGATCAATTGACTTCTGTGTTCCAACCAACGCCAAGATTGGGTAATTTTCTTAGGGTATTTTCTCCGATTCTGTTTTTTGGAATATAGTATATATATCCTCAGTTGTAGATTCAAGTAGAACAGTTGGAGAGAGAAATATTCTTTGTTCCATTGAACCACCACTTTTTACAATTTTTCTGATTTTTCAGGCTGGCTTAGTCTATACCTTCTTTTGTTTTCTCTTGGGAAACAGTGAGAAAGCAAAAACTGGAATTAATATTCACCCTAGAACTTTAGTTTTAATGGATAACTCTGGGCAAAATTCCTTTTTAGGTATCTACCAAGCAGGTCCCACAAAAACTCTGTCAGTTTACACGTGTTTAGAATCCTTTTTTCCTATTAATTGAGATCTATGAAACGATAAAAATGTACTGTTCAATAGAAAGCATTACAGTTGTTTTTGTCACATAGATAAAGAAGAATAAGTTTACGTGATAAATTATATATTTAGTCAGAAGTCTGGACATTTGTAACATTTCAAAATCTCTTGACCTACATTAGTTTATAATGAGTTTAAAATATTCCAAAGGAGGTAGGCATTTGAAAATATCCCTCTTTAACAGATTACAACATTGAGGCACAGCTTGGTAAAAAGATCCCTAAGGAACTCATCTATGCACTAATAGCCAACTAGTATACTCAGAGATGGAAATTAAGTCTCTTGATTCCTTACCCAGGATTATTCTTGTCATGGGAGATAGTTAAGAAAGTTAAAATAAATGAAAGTACTTTAAAAAGTCAACACAAAATCAGGGTATAGAAGTTTTATAACATAAATATTTTGAATGAGGTGCAGAGGGAATAAATTTTCATTGTTTTTAAGCACCTAAAATGAACAATATAAATGGCCATATTATTAGGCATTTGAAAAGAATCCATTAAGGCAGAATGCTTATTAGAGTAAAGTCCTATGTTAAATCTCACTTTCAACATTTGTGAAAACTGTACCCTTCCTGAACATCAGCTAAAGTACCTCTTTGCCTTGTTTCACTGAAATCATAATTTAGACTTATGCAATAATTGAGTCTGAATAGAAGTAAATTTTACTCAGTTTGATTCTTCCAACAAATGATACATGTGGATAAAAACTCATAAATTCAGCTAATTATCTATATAGTTTTTCTTTCATAAATATTAAGCTTTCTGATGAAAATGATAATGAATCTAAAGATGAATTTATAAGTTAGAATGCCTTTAGCAAACTTGTGGCATGAAATAGAATTAATAAGAAAAGTTTACTTTTTAAGGGTGTGAGGAGTGTAGGCTTCCTCTGATCTTTCTGGAACTCCTTGTTGGTGGACCCAAACCTGAAGCTGGAGGTGAGGCCAGTCCCTTAAGGCAATGAGCAGGATAGGGAAGGTGAAGTAGACTTGCAAGGGCAGAGTGAAGTTGTCTAGCAGAGTGATATTGGTGATGATGAGGATGATGAAGCTAGTATTTGAGTAGTTGACATCTGTCTACCACTGTATTTACCACTTCATATCTCTCAACTCCATCCTCACAAATACCCAAGAAGTCAGCATTCCATTCCACAGATGAAATTTTGAGACTTTACTTGATATCTAGTGAATTTCTTACAGATGAATTTGTGATGATCCTCTTCCTTGGGACAGAGAGTCCACAAGGAAAGAAGAAACAAATGTCAACCTATGGCAGTGTGAATTCTCCCACAGAATTTTGTTATGATTATTTCTCTTGGAAAAAAATAAAAAAGCAATACAGATATATGTGTGGTTGAGTATAGATTTTAATATATGTAATAAAGTACAGATAAATTTTTTATAGTTTTCTAGACCTAACAATAAGAATGCTCTGTGTCAAAATTTGCCAAGTGTTGTGTTACTGGATGCATGCAGCAGATGAGCTAATAAAGGTTAGTCTCACAGCCTATTGTGAATCTTGTGGTTAAGCCTTAGAAAGAGAAAAACCAAAGAGATAGTTGTTGGAAACAGCAACTTTAGAGGAATTAAACAGGTAAGGAGCCTGCCCTATTCATGTTTTTGAGACCTGAGACAGTGTTTTTATACTGGCTCTTCTGGAATAGGAAAAGGGGATCCACATAATGTACCCATCCTCTGCTAACTCATGAACACCATCCAGCCTGGGAAAGTCCATGGGTGTGGTGATGATGATGAGTAGGGGGAAGGCAGGGAATTGGTGAGTGTTTTTTTTTTTTTTTTTTCCCCTTGCTTTCAATATTCAACAAACAGGCTTTCCCTGCTTAATTTGTAAGTGACTGAAATAAACATGGCTCAAATTGAACCACATTTGAAGGGCTAGAAAAGATCTGGATAAGATAACACAGAAACCTTTTTGTGGTACTTTGACAGGATGATTAGATAATAAATACTGGAAATGGATCGTGTACCCTTGTGTACTTTCAAAATCCATCTCCTTGCTACTTTATTCTCTTGATCTTGATCTTTCTTCATCTACACAAGGGAAGCCAAGTACAGTTAACAATATATTGCTTGTTTTCATATATTAATGGGAAAACTGGTCACTCCCTTTGTTTCATATTCTACCTCATTCTATCAGGATACATAAAATGGGTGTGAAAAAATAGCCCCATAGGGTACAGAATAGAATGACTTAGAAAGGAGAAATGGAAAAAAAATATGGAGTTAGTGCTACCCATATCTAGAGACTTTATCAGAGACCTCTTTAACTCAAATCTATGTAAGTAGCTTATATAAAGGTAGTAGTCATTCAAACATGATACTCAAGGACTGTGAAGAAGGTTCATGACTCAAAATTAACATAACCATATCAGATTTGTCTGTATCCATGCCAGGCTAGCTCCTGCCTTCTGTTTATTTTACTTCTCTATAAAATGGGTATAGACATCTTGAGGGCTTTTCTGAAGATTGATAAAGTAATTTGTACAAAGGACTCTTAAATCCCCAGAGATGGTTGCAATCAATTAATTATAGGTATTTTTCCATGGTTTATTTTACCACCTGAAAATTTGCTGGCCACATCACCATGGAAACATGTGTTCTAGTTTAGTGTTAGAGAAATGGAAGCATGTCTTGCATTCGATTTTATTGATAGAACATTTTGGTTGAATTCCATGGAGAAATATAGACCATGAAAGAAATTATTGTTTTGCTAGAATCACACTTTGGGGATCTGCACCACTTTATGGATCTCTTAGATATTACCATATAACACAACAAACTTTCCCCACTCCTTTTTGAAAAAAGAATTAGACACTAATACTATAATAGACCTATAGAATTTTCTCATCTCTTCTGTTCCTACTTGTCAAAATTAAAATACTTGATATTGGGGTGCCTGGGTGGCTCAGTCAGTTAAGTGTCTGACTTCAGCCTAGGTCATGATTTCACAGTTCATGGGTTGGAGCCTGGCATTGAGCTCTGTGCTGATAGTTCAGAGCCTGGAGCCTGCTTCAGATTCTGTCTCCCTTTCTCACTCTGCCGCTCCCCTCTCATGCTGTCTCTGTCTGTCTCTCTCTGTTTTTAAGTTGGGAAAAAAACTAAAAAAAAAAAAACTAATATATATATATATATATATATATATATATATATATATATATACACACACACACACACACACATACACACACACACACTAGTTGCTATTAACTCTGCTCTGAATTCTTAAAGAGCCTAATATTGACAGTACTGTCCTAACTCCTCTCTATAGAATGTTAGGTTTCTTCTAAATTATGCACTTACTTTTCCATGTATCCCATTGAATCTGTTTGCATTAAAAACAAATCAAAACAACTCACTGATGAATGGAAAGGAGCCAGCTGATACTCAGCTTTCCTTGCTGGCTACAGTCTGAGCCACGAAGCATTACCCACAAAATGGGCTTTCTTCCTGGTGTCGTTCTCCTTCACGTTTCAGTTACTGAGTCAGTGAATATGGATCAGAGCTTGAAAAAAAACCTGTGATTTGCTCAGAAAAACATTGCATTAAGTGCATCAGTGCTTTCCCTGCCTGAAAACACCTGTTAGGAGGCACAAATTTAGCTTCTCATTGTTGGCTTTCTTGAGTATCAGAGTTTATTATTTAACTGATGACTGGGAGAAATGAGCTCCTGTAACAATCTGACCACAAACTGAAGAAGGTTTTTATATTTATTATTTAAAATACCGCAGGATGGAAGGATCTAGGAATGTTGACCTTTAGTCTTGGTCAGATAAGAAATGAATTCCAAGAATAATTTTAAAAACTTAGAAATGTTTTAGAACAAGACAATTATTCAGAAAAAAAATGTGTTTTAGATAGGAAATAGGAATTTGGTCAAGATAAAGAAAAAAGGATGGAATTTCTTTAGGAGTTTTATTGGAGAGATTAATTGAGATAAAATTACAGTTAATAAATACCCCAGTACACCATAATAGACACTAATGGACACTGTCCCATGTAGTATATAGTATCAGTTACTATATGGTAGCATTCCCTAAGGTAATTTGTTTCCTTACCTAAATGTTGTGGAAGCTGGAATGGAGAATAGCTTCTTAACATCCTCTAAAAAATTGCAAAGGATTTGAATGTTCTTGAACATATTATTTAATTATATCCTAGAATGGTATATTTCCAACTATGTAATCATATATTTTACTATCTGCAGATAGATTAGTTTTTTTCTGTTCCTCTACCACTGTTCCTTGCAATGGTACTCAAACCTGACTGCTCATTGGATTATCTAGAAAACATTTTTAAAACCTAGCTGAGCCTAGGCCCCAATCCATATGTAATGAGTCAGAATCTTATATTGTAATGGAGACCTGGATGAGTAGCTGTATACTTAGAGGCTAACATCTGGGATTGTGATGCCTCCCGCTTTGGTCATCTTCAAAATTACTTTGGCTATTTGGGGCCTTTTGTGGTTCCATACAAATTTTAGGATTGCTTGTTCTAGCTTGGAGAAGAATGCTGGTGCAATTTTGATTGGGATTGCATTGAATGTGTAGATTGATTTGGGTCGTATTGACATTTTAACAATATTTATTCTTCCAATCCATGAGCACGGAATGTTTTTCCTTTTCTTTATATCTTCTTTGATTTCCTTCATAAGCTTTCTGTAATTTTCAGCATACAGATCTTTTACATCTTTGGTTAGGTTTATTCCTAGGTATTTTATGCTTCTTGGCACAATTGTGAATGGGATCAGTTTCTTTATTTGTCTTTCTGTTCCTTCATTATTAGTGTATAAAACTGCAATTGATCTGTACATTGATTTTGTATCCTGCAACTTTGCTGAATTCATGGATCAGTGCTAGCATACTTTTGGTGGAGTCTATTGGGTTTTCCATGCATAATATCATGTCATCTGCAAAAAGTGAAAGCTTAACTTCATCTTTGCCAATTTTGATGCCTTTGAATTCCTTCTGTTGTCTGATTGCTGATGCTAGCCCTTCCAACACTGTTAAACAACAGCAGTGAGAGTGGACATCCCTGTCGTGTTCCTGATCTCAGGGGGAAAGCTCTCAGTTTTTCCCCATTGAGTTTTTCCCCTGATATTAGCTGTGGGCTTTTCATAAATGGCTTTTATGATGTTTAAGTATGTTCCTTCTATCTCGACTTTCTCAAGGGTTTTTATTAAGAAAAGATGATATATTTTGTCAAATGCTTTTTCTGCATCAATTGACAGGATCATATGGTTCTTATCTTTTCTTTTATTAATGTGATGTATCATATTGATTTTGTGAATGTTGAACCAGCCCTGCATCCCAGGAATGAATCCCACTTGATCATGGTGTACAGTTCTTTTTATATGCTCTTGATTCGATTTGCTAGTATCTTGTTGAGAATGTTTGCATCCATATTCATCAGGGATATTGGCCTGTAGTTTTCTTTTTTTTTTTTTACTGGGTCTCTGTCTGCTTTAGGAATCAAAGTAATGCAGGCTTCATAGAATGAGTCTGGAAGTTTTCCTTCCCTTTCTATTTTTTTGGAATAGCTTGAGAAGGATAGGTATTATCTCTGCTTTAAATGTCTGGTAGAATTCTCCTGGGAAGCCATCTGGTCCTGGACTCTCATTTGTTGGGAGATTTTTGATAACCGATACAATTTCTTCACTGGTTATGGGTCTGTTCAAGCTTTCTATTTCCTCCTGTTTGAGTTTTGGAAGTGTGTGGGTGCTTAGGAATTTGTCCATTTCCTCCAGGTTGTCCAGTTTGTTGGCATATAATTTTTCATATATATTCCCTGATAATTGCTTGTATTTCTGAGGGATTGGTTGTAATAATTCCATTTTCATTAATGATTTTATCTATTTGGGTCCTCTCCCTTTTCTTTTTGAGAAGCCTGGCTAGAGGTTTATCAATTTTGTTTATTTTCTCAAAAAACCAACTCTTGGTTTCGTTGATCTGTTCTACAGTTTTTTAGATTCTATATTGTTAATTTCTGCTCTGATCTTTACTATTTCTCTTCTTGTGCTGGGTTTGGGATGTCTTTGCTGTTCTGCTTCTATTTTCTTTAGGTGTGCTGTTAGATTTTGTACCTGGGATTTTTCTTGTTTCTTGAGATAGGCCTGGATTGCAATGTATTTTCCTCTCAGGACTGCCTTCGCTGCATCCCAAAGCATTTGGATTGTTGTATTTTCATTTTCATTTGTTTCCATATATTTTTAAATTTCTTCTCTAATTGCCTGGTTGACCCACTCATTCTTTAGTAGGGTGTTTTTTAACCTCCGTGCTTTTGGAGATTTTCCAGACTTTTTCCTGTGGTTGATTTCAAGCTTCATAGCATTGTGGTCTGAAAGTATGCATGGTATGATCTCAATTCTTGTATACTTAGGAAGGGCTGTTTTGTGAGCCAGTATGTGATCTAACTTGGAGAATGTTGCAAGTGCACTTGAGAAGAAAGTATATTCTGTTGCTTTGGGATGCAGAGTTCTAAATATATCTGTCAAGTCCATCTGATCCAATGTATCATTCAGGGCCCTTGTTTCTTTATTGATCCTGTGTCTAGATGATCTATCCATTGTTGTAAGTGGAGTATTAAGGTCTCCTGCCATTACCACATTCTATGATAAGTGTAATCTTAATCCCCTTCAACTGTCTAAACCATCTGTCTGCCTACCTTCCCTTTGGAACGATCAGTTGATTCTGTATAGTTAAGAGTCTGTTTCTTGGATTGCCTCCCTCTGTTTTTTTCTTTTTCTCTTCGCTTGTCTGTTTCTCTCTTAAATTCTATCTGTGTGAAAACATGTATCCTTATGTGTCTAATTTCACTTAGCATTATAGTCTCTAGATCCATCCATATTGCTGCAAGTGGCAAAATTTCATTCTTTTTAATGGCCAAATAATACTCCAGTGTGTGTGTGTGTGTGTGTGTGTGTGTGTGTGTGTGTGTGTATACACACACCACCTCACTTGGGCTGCTTCCATAATTTGGATATTGTAAATGTGCTGCTATAAACATAGGGGTGCATATATCTTTTCAAATGAGTGTTTTCATGTTCTTTAGGTAAATTTCCAGTACTAGATTTGCTGTGTCATAAGGTAGTTATGAGTAGTTGTACTCTTAATTTTTTTAAGGACCCTCCATACTATTTTCTACAGTGCCTATAGGCATTCCCATCATAAGTACAAGAGGGTTCCTTTTTCTCCATGTCCTTGCCAACTCTTGTTTCTTCTGTTACTGATTTTAGCCTTTCTGACAAGTGTGAGGTGATACCTCATCATGGTTTTCCTTTTCATTTCCCTGATTATGAGTGCTGTTAAACATTCTTTTCATGTATCTGTTGGCCATCTATATGTCTTGAGAAATATTTTTGTCTTCTGACCATTTTTAATTGAATTATTTATTTTTGAGGTGTTGAGTTCTATAAGTTCTTTCTATATTTTGGATATTAACCCTTTCTTGGGTATGTCCTTTTCAAATATGCTCTCTCATTCTATAGGTTGCCTTATAGCTTTGTTGATTTTTTTTTTTCCTTCATTGTGCAGAAGTTTTTATTTTGATGTAGTCACAAAAGTTTTCTTTTTTTTAATGTTTCCCTTGCCTCAGAAGATCTATCTAGAAAAATGCTGCTATGGCAACACACATTGCCTGTGTTCTAGGGTTTTAATGATTTCAGGTCTCACATTTAGGTCTTTAATCTGTTTTTATACTTATTTAAGTGTATGGTATAAAAAGTGGTCCAGTGTCATTTTTTGGCATGTAGCTGTCCAGTTTCCCTGACACCATTTGTTGAAGAAACTTTTCCCACTGCCTATTACTTACCTTGTTGAATATTAAGCAACCCTATATATGTGGATTTTTTTTTTTTTTGAGCTGTCTATTCTGTTCCATTGATCTGTGTCTGATCTATGCCAGAACCATACTGTTTTGATTACTATACCTTTGTACTATATCTTGAAATCTGTAATTGTGATCTCTCCAGTTTCGTTCCTGTTTTTCAAGATTTCTTTGGATATTTGGGGTCTTTTTTGATTGCATACAAATTTTAGAATTATTTGTTCTAGTTCTGTGAAAAATTATTTTTGATTAATTGTAATTGGGATTGTCTTTTTAATTTCTTCTATTTCATGATGAGTGTATACAAACACAACAGAATTTCTATATTTTGATTTTTTTTTTTTTTTTTTTTTTTTTTTTTTTTTTTTTTTTTTTTTTT